>NC_087197.1:2282500-2315000 GCF_035594125.1 Scylla paramamosain | reverse complement strand
TAACTTGACCCTGTGTGACCTCCAGTGATTTTTATTCATCTTTGTTACCTGCCATTACCTCTTTTAACCTCCAGTGACCTGATTTGACCATATGTGACCTGCCATGAATTTTTTTGATCTGTAGGCTAAGCTGACCTGACCTCTCTTTCCAGTGCTTCGGCGTTGACCTGCCAAGAGCGGTGGGTTACTTTGAAGGGGTGTTCCAGTTCATGTTTCGGGGCAAGAGAATGCTACTGCTTGGGATCCCTTATTCCCGGTTCTCGTAAGTGTTGGGGAGAGGAGGGGAGGGAGGGATGGAGAGAAGAGATGGAGGAATGGAGGGAAGAGAGGGCTGGAGGGTGAGAGGAAAGGTGTTTAGAAAGATTTGAGTGATGAGAGAGAGAGAGGAACTTGTCACACGCACTCACATACTCACACACACTCTCTCCCCCCCATCTCCCCACCCCCCTCAGGCCCAGCATCAAGAACCACAACGCTCTCATTGTGGCGGACATACCCAAGAGGTTCGTGCATGGCCAGACAAACTACCTGAGGAACAGACACGTCGCCTTCTCCTTCAACACTGTGCTGGTGATGCAGGGTAAAGTATAACACACACACACACACACACACACACACACACACACACACACATAGAGAGACAGGCACAAACACACACAGATAGATAGTAGATAAGTAGATAAACAAGCTGACACACACATAGATAACACACACACAGATAGATAGGTAGATAGATAAATAGATCACACACACACACACACACACACACACATGTAGACGAACTGAGAGAGAGAGAGAGAGAGAGAGAGAGAGAGAGAGAGAGAGAGAGAGAGAGAGAGAGAGAGAGAGAGAGAGAGCAAATGTACCAAGCTGGCAATCCCACACACACACACACACACACACACACACACACACACACTCAGCCCCTGGTGGTGTAGAGAGACAGTCTCATGGGTCACTGTACCACACCCAGGTCAGGCACACCACAGCTGGCCACACTCTTAATGGATACAAAATGAAATGGCCTTGAACCTTGAAGGGAAATGTCAACTTGATAAATGTATTGTATGATATTTAAAAGGCAGATCTGATTTTGTGTATTATTATTATTGGTATCACTATAATCACCAGTATTCAATTGTGTGTGGGCTTGAAATTAATCACTCATCAGATTGCACACATTGTAATTCATTTTTCACTTATGTATAAATGAAAAAAATAACAGACAAGTAAATAAAAATAATCCATCATAGGAAGACATTACATCATAAAATCTACAACAACAACAATAATAATAATAATAATAATAATAATAATAATAATAATAATAATAATAATAATAACTACAAATTACTACTTTCACTTGGCAGCTTAACCTTTTGATTATTTATAAGGTCAATCAATACACTTTACCTACCTGTGTCTTGTGTCCAGAAAAGAACTTAACATCCTTCCAATTTCCCAACCCACAACATCCAAAGACACTTGACAACCTTAAAAACACCCAAAAACTCCTTTAATTACCCCAAAAAAAACAAAAAAACACCATTAGTATGAACAAAACACTCCAAGACCACTTTATCAACTCCAAAAACACCCAAAACTATCTTAATTACCCAAAAAATACACAAAATTTACTATAACGACCCCAAGACCACCACTAACTACACCCCACCTCGTCGGCTACCCTCGTCCGGCAGTCAGCTTGAGGTGCAGGGCCTCGGAGCGTGCTATCTCCTGTCCCAGCTGGTGTACAGTCTTGGCATACTGGCGGTTCAGGTCCTGCAGTCTTGCCAACTCCTCACTAAGGTTCGTCTTCCTGGCCCTCTCCTCTGTCCGGCGCCTCTCCAGCTGTGAGAGAGAGAGAGAGAGAATGGGAGGTTGTTCAGTGCCTCTCCAGTATTTGTCCAGTTAATAATGTAGAAGTCTTGTTTATCTGTAACTAGAACCATGAGAGAGACAGGGAGTGAGTGAGAGGAAGGGGCATTGTTCAGTATCTCTCCAGCTGTGAAGGATGCACACACACACACACACACACACACACACACATATACAAACACACACCTTCATCTTGTTCTGCCTGATGCCCTCCACTATGGTCTCCAGCTGGTGTAGGTACTCGTCCATGCTGGAGGAGTTACCGAGAGCACTGGGGGGCAGAAGAGAGGCTGTGTTACTCTTCAGAACACAAGAACGCAAGGGTTGGTGCAGGAAGCCATCAGGCCTACACGTGGCAGTCCCTGTGTGAGACATGCCCGCCTATTTCCACCTGTCATCCTCCTCCATTATCTTGTGTAATCTTCCTTTAAAGCTCCCTAATAACTTAGCACTTAACAGCCTGATTACTGAGTCCATTCCATTCATCCACTACTTTATTTGAGAACCAATTCCTTCCTGTATTTCTATATCTATCTTTCCTATGTTCTTTATCTCTCCAGCTGTAAGGGAAGAGAGGGAACGAGGGTAAGAGGAAGGGAAAAGAGAGGAGAAAGAAAGAAGGAACAGAGAGAACAAAAGAAAACCGCTTGTCTTTCTCAGATGTGTAAAGATGGGAAAGCGATCAGAAAGGGTCATGTTTAGAGAAGAGTTGGGGAGAAGGGGAGTTTGGTAAGGAGGGCAATACTGAGGAGGCTGAGAGAGGAAGGGGAAAGCTCATAAGAGAGGCTGTGTTGCTCCTGTCTGTGTTTGTGGAGATGAGTGGCATTAAGTTAAGGAAGAAATCATAAGAAAGGCTGTGTTGTTCTGATCCATTGGTCCTTGTCCATGTTAGGGTGGTGTTAGGTTAGGTCAGGCTAGGTTAAGTAACTGATGGGGAGATAAAAGCTGTCTGGGAGAAAAGGAGAAGCTGGGAAAGACAAGAAATTGAGAAAACAGACTAGATACACACAGACAGACAGACAGACAGACAGACAGACAGAAAGGGGAAGCTGAGAAAGGGAAGAAAAGGTTAAGGAACAGAAACACACAGACAGACAGACAGAAAGGGGAAGCTGGGAAAGGGAAGAAGAGGTTAAGGAACAGACTAAATACACACAGACAGACAGACAGAAAGAAGTTGAGAAAGGCAAGGAGAGGTTGAGAAACAGACTAGATACACACACACACAGACAGACAGACAGACAGACTTACACAGCCATGTTATCCAGGATGGAGTTGAGCAGGGACAGTTCCTTATCCATGTAGACCTTGGTGTCGGCCAGAGTGTTGTACATGTTGTAGAACTGCTGCGTCTCCCGGTGTGTGGCGGCCACTGTCACCACCACGACAGACACAATGGCAACAGATTACACCACTGCACTGCACACCAAACTTATCACAAATTTCAATGCAAAAAAAGTAATAATAAAATAATAATAAAGGTAAATACATAAGGTGAAACTTTAAAAGATACATAAATAAATATGAAAATAGATAAATAAGTAGATAAACACACAAACTCATCAACTGTAAGGAAAGAACAAGAAAATATAACAGGGAGTTACAATGTACACAACAAACTTAATACAGATTTCAGTGCAAAAAAATAAAAAAAAAATAAAAAAATAAAAATAAATAAATAAATAAAGTAAATAAATATATAAATAAATAAATAAATATATAAATAAAATAAATAAACAAAAAATAATAAATAAATAAATAAATAAACAAACAAATAAATAAATAAAAACTGGAGCAACTGAGAATATGTACGTACATATATTAGTTATAGAAAAAGACTACACACACACACACACACACACACACACACACACACAAACACACACACACACACACACACACACACACACCTTGGTTGGAGAGCTCAATGAACCTCCTCTGGTACTGTGACAGCTCAGCACGGCCCGGCCTGTCATCCAGCAGTCGTCGCATGGCCTCCACACGCCTCGTCCTGCCGGCCAGCTGCCGCCGCGCCCGCCCCCACCGCTCCCTCTCTGCCGCCAACCTCCTCTCCCCCTCCTCCTGCCCCTCCCCCACCTCTGTGATTCTTGCCTGCAGGGCGCTGTGGGAGGGAAGGCAGGGTGTCTGAGCGGCGCATGTTGCTTATATTTTCATTTATTTCATGTTTAAAATTAAGGGTTTTTCTTTTTTAGGTTTAAACTTTTTTTTTAAACTATTTTTTTTTAGGTTTGAACTTTTCTTTTTTTAAGGTTCAAAATTAAGTTTCAGAATACAGTCCCTACCACCACCAGCACCAGCACCACCACCACCACCACTCACCTGATCTCAGCCTTCATTCTCTCGGCCTCCTTCCTGCAGGTGTCCTTGAATTCTGTCTCCCTCTTGCGGGCCGCCTCATTCAGCTCAACTAGGCGGGACAGCTCCTCCAGGGCACTGTGGGGGAGCAGGAGGATCATAATAATCTATCCCCCTGTCTCTATACCAGGCTGGCCATCCCACACAGGGCAGCCCAGACAAGGCGCACACACACACACACACACACACACACACACACACACACACACACACACACACACACACACACACACACATCACTTCCACTCTTTGCCCCACTGGTGAAAAGGGACAGTCTGATGGACCACAGTACAACACCCAGGAGGTCAGGCACACAACAGCTGGCCAAACACATTCACAGCAAGGCCCCACAGCACATACTGATTCACCCCTGCCCCTTCATAATGAGACTGTCCCCTACCCTGCCCCTCCAATCCTGACACCACAGCGGATGCAGGATACTTCCACAGCAAGGCTCCGCAGCACACACTGGTCTAATCTGAAAATGTTCCCTAACCTGCACCTCCTCCAATCCTGAGGGCACAGCAGATACTGACTACCTTCTACAGAGTGGCCTGCACCTCATTTCATCCTGCAGACCCCATGGTTATCCTAGAAACACAGATCCTGATATCCTACAAGCATCCTATACCTTCCTTACCTCCTGCTGGCATCATCCTTCACCCCAAGACTCCTCATTTCCTCCTCTGCCTTCTGCCTCTCCCTCTTAGCATCCTGCAGCCTGCCCATCGCCTCCTTCACCTGCACACCAGCCCTGGCCTTCTCTGTCTCCATCTCCGCCAGCTGGGCCTGCAGTGCCGTGCGTTGCTGCTCCAGGGACGCCAGTGCCCGGAGCTGGGAGGTGGCACTGTCCCCGAGCACCTCATTCTGGTGGGGGAAGTGACACTGTTTGTTTCTCTTGCGGCTGTGTGTATGGGATTCTATGGACATTATTATTACTATGGCTACTACTACTACAACTACTATTTCTTTAACTTTTACTTCTATCACTACTATTACAACAACCTCATCCTGTTTGCTTTCTGGCTGGTTGGTATATAAATGTTATTCTACTACTACTACTACTATTACTACTACTCCTCTTTCTTCAACATTTACTACTAAACTATAGGTACTATTACAACCACAACATGTACTAACACTACCACTACTATTACAATGTTTCACTTACCACAATGGTCTGCTGCAGGTCGGAATAGTGCTGAGATGTGGCTGCAATCTCCTGAGCCCTGGAACTCACAATGCTCCCCACCTGCTGAGCGCTGAGCCGACCCTGACACACACACACACACACACACACACACAGGAGAGATGAGAATATTAACAGAAGTAGTCCATATGTCTAAAATACTTCTGCACCACACCTCCACTACTTTCAAAAGGCTCTAGTTGAAGTTACACAGATCTTTAAGGCTGTTTTCATGGTTCTAGTGACAGATAAATGAGACTTCTACATTATTAACAGGAGGAACACCCTTGAGAACCTGGCTAATTGTGTCTGTGGCCTCGGAAAACAGTCATGGTGAAAGAACGTTTCTGAATAGCGGTCACAACACATCGGAAGCTGTTAGATAATGAAAACGGCAATGAAATAAGTATAATGGAAGCTGTGAGATTAATGAAAACAAATAAGTTTATCTATCTATATAAAAACACAAGGGAAGCTGCAAGAAGCCATCAGGCCTACACGTGGCAGCCTACCTATTGTGTATACTCGTAAAACAACCTGCATATTTCCACCTAACATCTCCACCCACAAACTTATCTAGTCATCTTTTAAACTTCCTTATGGCAGCAAACTGAGACTGTCCCCCTTCACTGCACAACTACAAGTAAATTTCAATATAATGTGGAACAAGTTTGTAAGGGAAAGTTTGTAAAGCAGTGTGAGGGGCGGTGAATGACAGTGTGTGTGTTGTTTTACCTGAGAGAGAGAGAGAGAAAGAGAGAGAGAGAAAGAGAGAGAGTATTCGATTCATTCTCTCTCTATCAGTGTGAGGGCCAGTGAGAGTGACAAAAAGCGCGTGTCTTGTT
The DNA here is from genome assembly GCF_035594125.1 of Scylla paramamosain. Taxonomy (NCBI): domain Eukaryota; kingdom Metazoa; phylum Arthropoda; class Malacostraca; order Decapoda; family Portunidae; genus Scylla; species Scylla paramamosain. The sequence continues at coordinate 2,308,712 of NC_087197.1, read as the reverse complement.
TTATCTGTGAGTGCAAGTGTGTGTTGTTTTATCAGAGTGAGGGGCAATGAGAGTGACAGACAGAGAGAGAGAGTGTTTTATCAGTGTGTGGGGGGCAATGAGAGTGACAGACAGACAGAGAGAGAGTGTTGTTTTATAAGTGTGGCAGGGCAGTGTGAGAGCGACAGAGAGAGAGAGTGAGGTGGTCTGATCCTTACCTCTGTTGCCTCAGCCATGTGCAGGGTCTTCATCAGCTGTCTCTCCACTTCCTCCATCTGCTGACACACACACACACACGCACACACACACATTGGTTAGAATACACACTAATTCAAGCCTATATAAGTAAGTCACACATATATAAAACTTGAAAACCATATTACAGTTTAAATAACTAATGCAGTACTCTATGAAAACGACAACAAAATAGTGCATTTGGTGTGTTACTTAAAACCAAACTAGAGTTGATGGAAATGACTGAAAGAACAAATTAGAGAAACACAAAGGGAAACAAAGAGCAGTAAGTAAATCAGAGAATGAAAAAAAAAAAGTGAAAAAAAGCCAATAAAATAATAAAAGAATGAAAAAAAGAGTAATAATAATAATAATAATAATAATGAAAATAAATAAAGTCAACTAGTATCTATTATGCATCCATTATTAATTACAACAACAACAACAACAATAACAAATCTTGAGCAAGGAAAACAACACTGCCAATTAATCAGTAAGTGTGAGATTAGGCTGGCAACACTAACAACCCTAACCTAACCTAACAACACTAACCTAACCAAGCAAGCCACCACCCTACACACCTCACTGCTGCTGCCGCCATCTGCCTCGTCAATTCCATCACCCTGCTGAGGATAAAAAAAAAAAAAGAAAAAAAAAGGTAGGTTAGATTAGGTTATCAGAGGAGAGACAGTGGTAGTGACAATACACACACACACACACACACACACACACACACACACACACACACACACACACACACACACACACACACACACACCTTGACATGCAGGGAGGGTGGGCGGCGCGAGGACAGCCCATACTCCAGCACGGTGGTGTGGACGCGGGCTGCCGGTGTGTCTGGTGGTGCTGTCCCTGGTCTGCGTCTTAGTCTCCTCTTGGGGCCATAGTTAGCCTGGAAGGTGGGGGGAGGGGAGTGTTTGGGGTGTTTAGTTGAGTGTTTGTTTTCCTCTCTCTCTCTCTCTCTCTCTCTCTCTCTCTCTCTCTCTCTCTCTCTCTCTCTCTCTCTCTCTCTCTCTCTCACTATCATTTATTTAAGCAAGTTTATCTACCCCCCCTCTCTCTCTCTTTCTCTCTCTCTCACACACACACACACACATACACACATACACAGCATCTTCAGTTTCCCTCCACACCCCAACACCCCCATACCTGCACAGAGGCCAGGGTAGCGGCGACATGCCCCAGGGCCTCTTGCCGCCGCTGCTGCTGCGGGTCGGTGTGATGCTGCAGAAACTCGTGTACTGCAAACTGCCTCGTCTCGTCCCCAAACTCCTCCCTTGTCTCCAGAGCCTTCTTCACCAGCCACTGTAGGGGAAGGTGGTGGTGGTGGTGGTGGTGGTGGTGGTGGTGGTGGTATTAAGAATTGTCATTAGTTTAGAAAAGTAAGAGGAGGAGGATGAGGTGGTTAACAATGGCAGTAGTAATAGTAGTAGTAGTAGTAGTAGTAACAGAATCATTAATGTTGGAGGAGGAGGAGGAGGAGGAGGAGGAGGAGGAGGAGGAGGAGGAGGAGGAGGAGGAGGAGGAGGAAAAGTAATATTAAAGATACCAGTAATAATATAAACAAACAAAATATAAACACACACACACACACACACACCTGGATGACTGGAAAAATATGGATGGCATCTAGACCCTGGATCTGGTGGGGCTCCAGGCGGGGGGGGCAGCCCATGGACCTTACCACACTCACTATCCTCTCCGTCAGCGCTCTGCAAGGAGGAGGAAGGAGGAGGAGGAGGAGGAGGAGGAGGAGGAGGAGGAGGAGGAGGAGGAGGAGGAGGAGGAGGAATTATTGACAGGGATGAATAAAAATAACTTGCATGATATTATTTAAAGCAACAAGGGAAATAAACTAAGAAGAGGAAGAGGAGGAGGAAGAGGAGGAGGAAGAGGAGGAGGTGGAAGGGTAGAAGGTTAAAGAAGTCATGCAAGAAGAAAAGGAGGAGGAGGAGGAGGAGGAGATGTTGAGAAAAGATAAAGGAGGAGAAGAAAAACTCACAATAAAAGGGAAGAAGAGGAAGAAGAACAGAGGAAGAAGGAATGCCAAAGAAAAGAGAAAGACTAGGAAACTCACAGAAGAAGAAGAAGAGGAAGAAGAAGAAGAAGAAGAAGAAGAAGAAGAAGAAGAAGAAGAGTATATAGGTAAAAAATAAATAAATAAGAAAAAATAAAAAAAAAGGAAAAATAATGCATAAATAAATAAATAAATAAATAAACAAATAACTTACATTTTCTGGCCAATAGTGAGGTTTTCATGGAAGAGAAGGTCAACATCCACATCAAAATTACACGTCTCAATGCACCAGGTCATGCCGCCCACGATCTGAGGGGCAGGTCATGGCGGGTCAGGTCAGGAGAGGTCAGGGTGGGGCACAGTGGGTCACAGTAGGGCAGGGGAGATTAGGGTGATGAGTGAAGGGTGAAGGTAGGGTAACAAATATTTACATGATAGTTAACTTAGGGTGACTAGGGTGAATAGTGTAGGGTGACGGTAGGATGGCCAATATTCACATTATATAGTTAATTTGGGGTGATTTTAGGGTGAAGATAGGGTGATGGTACATTGTGGTAAGGTATGGGTGACAAATATTCAGAGTGTAATACAGGTGGTTCAGAATAACAAGTGCTTAGGGTGAAGGTGAGGGTGAGGGTGACACGCGCCCACCTTGTCGAAGGGGGAGAGACCCTTGATGCGCGCCCTGAAGTAGCCGGCCGCCAGCAGCAACTCTACGATCTCTGACAGCTTGACACTCTGGTCCTCGTCCTCCCTGATGTCCACCTGTGTGTGTCAAGGTGGATTGCACACACACACACACACACACACACACACAATATATTTTCAAGGATTACTTATGGTGTTTGCATGTGTGTTTAAAATTATATATAAAAGGATATTATTTACCTATATATGTGAATTCATGTTTACACACACACACACACACACACACACACACCTAAGGGGCTCCTCCCCCCACACACACGCATGTGAATTACCAGTAAAAATTTAAATTGAAAATACACCAATGGATTAATGGACACAGATAAATCAAATAAAATTAGAAAATAATGTACAATAATATGAAAAAGACTAACACATACACAAAACAAACACACACACTCTATCTCTCTCACCTGCCCCTCCCTGGCCGTGGCGGGGCTTGGCTTGGTCTCCGTGGATATCATGATGGCCTCAGTCTATCACGCAATTCCGAGGCTAATAATCACAATTTTCGCGCCTTGAATGGAGAAAAATATAGAGATCTGTCCTCTCAACTGCTGTTCCTCCGCCCCGCCCCCTTCTAGTCCTCGCGGCTAACCACCTTGCAAGTTCGGCTCCATAACATCATCTCGGAGCTAAATACCATATGAATTTATCATCTTTAAATGCCGTTTAAAGGGCCTTATGTATACAAACACAGGCCCTTTAAATCCCCACCTGCACGACACTACTTCACTATTTTTTTTTTTTTTATGTAGGAAGGACACTGGCCAAGGGCAACAAAAATCCAATAAAAAAAAATATGCCCACTGAAATGCCAGTCCCATAAAAGGGTCAAAGCAGTGGTAAAAAAATGATGAGGTTTAGAAGAGGAGAGGTGGTGTTCTACAGATTGAAAATTAGATCTTAGACCGCGAATGTTGCAGAAGTTAATGAAGAAAAAGTTGACGGGGGTGTCAAGACACTTAGGTCGTCGACAGAAAGGCAGTCCGACCTGGGGAGATTTATGGTCCCCTCCCCAGATGGGGACTCCGAGGCTGATGTAGGAGTCGCCATGATGATTTTAAAATTTTTGAGTGAAGGGTGTGTGTGTTATTAGGTGCTTGTAGTTTTGTGTGGAGGAAGAGAGTTGTCTTTAGAGGGCAGGCTGTGACTGCCCCCTTGTGAGACACAAAGGGAAACGTTCAGTGAGGTCACAGCTGGGTTTAATGATAAGTTCACAGCACTCCCTGAACAGTGCTTTAGACCTCACTGGGAGTAATTATCGTTTCGGCACCGAGAACGTGCCTTATGTATGGTATGGATGTGATTGTGTGGAATGAGAATGAACTAGATAAGTTATAAGTAGGACAAAATAGAGTAGCAAGAATGGCACTGAATGCACCAAAGTATACAGCGATTGAGGCTTTGAGGGGAGACATGGGAGGGAGTAATTTTAGACAAGTAAAGGCAACCCTGCGATATAAGGCTAGATTAGAGCGAATGGATAACGCACGGAGCGAGAAGTGTTTCTATGGAAGTGTGTTTAAGTAACCTTTGTCGGCAAATCTTCCCACACTACAGGAAAAAAAAAAAAAAAAAAAAAAAGATAATGGTTTTTATTTACGTACTGGGTTCTTGTGGCTTCTCTTATGCTTTTGTTATACTTTTACGTGTGGATTGCTTGAGAGAGATGGAATTAAAGAACTGGACTTTTCATTGGAATTTATCTGATGAATATTGGGCGGACAATGTAGCTCGTAGTGCTGGCAACCCACACCAGCCATGTAAATACGTACAGACATTTCATGTAGCCAGATACCGACACACCATATTGGAACTAATTAGTGTCTACCAGCTGTTTACATTACAAACATCGGCTTCATGGATCTGGAACAAACAAATCCAAACAAAATAACGTAAGTGAAATAAATAAATAAATCAGACAAAAATAAATAAATAAATAAATACAGAAAATGGTTATAAAAATGCTAAATAATCTAAATAAATAAATAAATACAGAAAATGGTTATAAAAATGCTAAATAATCCAAATAACATCCTTTAAACAACTTCCCTCATCTTTCATATAAACATTTGAGTACCCTAAGAAATAATATCAACCAAAACAGCACCAAGAGGAAATACGAACTCAGCACCACACAGGCTTTGTACAATGGAAACCAATGAATTACCTTACATGGGTTGCCTAACACAACTCGCTTCAGTGATGGAAAAAAAAAAGGATGATTGAGTCTTGATTTGCCTGTACATAACTTACTATGTACCTACTTTCCTCACTAGCACCTTCATGTATGCTAAATTCTGCTATGAAGCTCAAACGATACAGTGATGCATAGATCTTTTTTGATTTCTGCTACACACACACACACACACACACATACACACGCACAAATCTCTCACACGCAATCTATTTATCTTCTATTACAAGTAACTTCTGTAGTCTCTTTGGCCAAACCATCCACCATAACACACACACACACACACACACACCTTCATCATTCTCCCTGACATCACTGCTTCATTACAATACTTAACAATCTAAGGAGTAAAAAACATCTTAGCTAGTGCTTATGATACATCCATAAACAAAGCTGCCTTAATTCAAACTATACATAATCTCATCACATATTAACTAAGACAATTAATCCGAGCGCGATAAGTGTGCTAGTCATCAGCGGTCGTATAATAGTAGTACCTATTGCAAATGTGGTGGAATGAGAGTTGTAAAGAGAAGATCAGGTGTCACAGGAGAGAGAGAAGGCAGGTATGTTGAAGGAAAGATATTGAAAGGAAAACGAGCAGGATTCAGACAAAACAGCAAGTATGGTAATGATAACAGTGGATTAGGAATTACAAAGAGAAAGAGGTGGGGTGTCACAGGAGAGAGAGAAGGTAGGTATGTTGAAGGAAAGATAATGAAAGGAAAACGAGCAGGATTCAGACAAGGTAATGATAACACAGAATTTCATTAAACCTAAGATATATGTAAGCACTGCAAAACACTACAAGCACTCAAAGTAACTTGCTGATAAAAAGGCTATAATTAAATGTGATAATGAGCAGATACTGAGCACTTCCAAATCTCTAATCTATGGAGAGTATATACTTGGAATATTGTGTGTTGAGTCATGACACGGTAATGGCCTTTTGATCTCATGAAAATTAAGAGAAACAAAAGAAACTAGCAAAATAATAAAAATGAAGATATATAAATAAATCAAGCAAAATGACAAAATCAATCAATGAACAAGAGAAACAAAATAAAGACAGATAAATACCTAAATCAATCATTAAATATTATAAACAGATTAATTAAGAGAATGAAATAAAGATAATAACTTACTAACTAGATAAATAGATTACACTAAACAAAATACACAAAGATAAAATAAATACAACAAAACACATACATACAAAAAATAGAGTAAAAAATCAATAAAACAAAATAAATAAATAAATAAATAAATAAATAAACAAACAGATAAATAAATAAATAAATAAATAAATAAATAAATAAAATAAAGGCAATAAATAAGAATAAAATTAAACATTCTGCATTAATAAACCAAAAAAAAAACAAATAAGCATAAAAATATAAAAGAGAATAAAATTGAACACTAACTAATGAACCCAAAACAAGAAGAGGACATCACGAGCAAGGATGACGACGACAACGACGACAACAACAACAACAGCAAGCAGCAGCACATGGGTGGAGGGGTGGAGTGGCCTTACATTACAAACCACATATAAAATTACAAAACATCACAAACAGGACGTATGCATGAGCAAAGACGGCGCTGTGTACACAATAATGCTGCCGAGGAACATACCTGCTTTGTGTGTGTGGATTTCAAACATACGTACATACATTGGAGAGCGCAGTGTGACCCCAAAAGTCTGGATACATTAGTCATATTATTATTACCACCACCACCACCACCACCACCACTACCATTATCATTGTTTCAGTTATCTATTTTTATTTTATTTTTTGTTACTGCATTGGGTTCTTGTGACTTAAATATTCTGAAACACTCTGGTTCCTCACCATGGCTGTTTTCCGAGGCCACAGAGGTGATTAGCCACGTTCCCCACGAGTGTTTCTCCTGTTCACAATGTAGATATCTTGTCAATTTGTCACTAGAACTATTAAAATGCTCTTAAAAACTTGCATTACTTCAACTGGGCCCTTTTGTGGAGGTGCAGCAAGGAAGTGTTTCAGGATACACTCCTTAAAACGCACTGAACTTTGCATCACTAATGGTGGACAACAAACTGAAGATATTAAGGAAGAAAAAATACTTGATACATTTTTCCTGCGTCCAGACTCTTGGGGTCACCCTGTAGCATAGCAAAGGCGGTGCGTAACAAAAGTAGGCACGTGCATTTTGACATAGAGGCCTGAGGTGTGGCAACAGCTCACAACGCACCCACTGGAAACATGACAGGTACCCCCAATGAAAGAAGCATCGGCACCGTAGCAGCGTGAGGGAATACGAGACACAAATATGCTGGTACTACTGTGTGAGAGGTGCCAAGTAGGAACATATACCCCTTACACTGTAGCACACATGGCAACACTACTATTTCTGCAAACCAAACAGGCCTGCCAACACTACTGACTGACCCAGGGATGAAGCATTTAACACATCTGATGCCAGGGTGCTGATATTTCTTTAACTGGTGGTACGTGACACTCCAAACCAACACTCAGGGAAACACACCTTCATTCTTTTATCTGTGGTATGAGAAATATTACAAATGAGTGCCCACTGGAAATATGGCAAGAAGATGACACTCCAAACACAAGGCAGCACACCTCCATTCTTTCATCTGTGGTACAAAAAATATTACAAGTCACACACACACACACACACACACACACACACACACACATCATAAGGAGCAGAGAAGTATAAAGTAGTCATCCCTGGCTGTGGTAGGAGGACATAAGGTACACATTCCACAGTCGGATAGAAATATACTGGTGCCATGTTCCCTGTGAGACATAAAAGGTAACTTAAAGAAATGGAGCAAAGGGGACTTGGAAACCCTCTCTTTGTATTTATGTTCCTGCAAAGAGGCAAGAGGCAAAGAGGCATGTCTTGTCTCAGTGACCCACCTTAAGTATGCAGCTAAGCCTATTTACATACTAGATATACATAGGAAAAAAGTCATCATTGGTTTGGTTAGATTATTTCACCCTATACCCTCCAAGTAGTTATGTATATAGAAAACGTATTCATTATTTATTAGCTCAATCAGATAATTTCATTTCCATATACCTTACCAAGTAATTACATATCTAAGAAACACATTCATCATTGGTTTAGTCAGACAATTTCATCTTCATTTACCCTCTCAAGTAATTATGCATCTAAAAAAATAAATATACAAAACCTGAAGACAAAATACACAAGGTTTACAGATTTGATAATTACCGAGACATTTTCCGACTCATCCTTAACAATACATGTGCGACAAATGTTTTCCCCTTCTTTCTATTTGTGTAGAAGAATAATACTGACTTGAGGTACAGAAGGTTACATGAGGAGCAGAGGAGAACCTTACACAGTACATCACTAACACTAATGCTTTACTGAAGAGGTGAAGAGAAAGTTTGTTGTGAGGAAAGGACCCTGTGGTGTGTGGTGCTGGCTTGGTGGCTTGGCGAGGTGCTGTGGCCATCACCCTTGTGCTTATTGATGTATGGATGTCATGTACAGGAGCTCCCACAACTGTCTTTAGTGTGGTGTCAACTGTGGCATAATGAACAATATGACACCTGCTGCCTGATCACGTGTGGAGTTGTAAGATTGGCATGCGTGGCTTGACGTGATGCTGATGTGCCGGTCTATTTCCCACATCATGACACGGCAACCATACCCAGTGTGCAGGGCTGATAACTGTTGCTGCCGTAATCACTAAACGTGTCAAATAATATTGTCTGTTGTGTCAGAATGTACACCTCATTTTTTCATAGATAGTTTTGGGAGCTGCTGTGCAAATGGCAGGTTGGAAATGGACTTTGGTTTGAGTTGTTACTGTGTGATTCTGGAGTGATACTATAAACACACACACACACATACACACACACACACACACACTAAGAGGGCACAGCAAGAAATTGTACAAAAAAAGTGAAGAAAGATGAGAGAATATAGTTTTTCTGACATAGCAATCAGTCAATGGAACACACTGACCGACTGACCAAGCTGTGTGTACAAGGAGCACTCACAGCTTGAAAGATAAGTATGACAAATTAACTTAATGGATCATTACAAACTTGACTCCATCCTGCAAAAAAACACAATTAGGTAAGAACACACACTTCTTATGATGCACTGAAATACAAGTTAAAATATTCCATCTATTACAACTTTTGGCGATCAAACAATTTCTCGTTTGTTATTATTTTTTGAGCGGAAAAACGCACATACGTAAATAAAACGACACGCACATCTGAGTATTTGAAACCTGCATAACATGACACACACACACTGAACTGGTATATCTTCTAAAGCTGCAAGTCAAGATTACTGTCCCTGGATATCAAAACTCGTAAAAAAGCATTCATCTAACTTACTATGTGTTGATTTGGTCATGTTGAATCTTTGGCAGTGTTGCATGGGAGTCCAGAGTTGCCAATACCATCCCTTTGTATTGCAACGGAACACTAAACTATGATACTACTGCTAAACTAATAATGGAATCATTACCAACAAACTTTGTGTTGCTGGGGTGCTTGTGTTGGTAGTACTGCAGAACACGGGCGGTGGGCGGACCTGGAGGTGATGTGTGAGTGTTGTCCTGAGGTGGTGGTCTGTTGCTTTGTGTTGCTTGTGAGGGTGAAGATATGGAAGCAGGTGGTGATGTAATAGTGAGGCAGAACATAGAAGGAAATGGTAATATGGATGAAAAAGGAACACACACACACACACACACACACACACACTCTAGATGCAGACCCCATCCTTAAACACCAAGATAATAATAAAGTAAGGAAATCAGAGCATAAGAACACTCACCAACAGTTCCCCTCTTGAACACAACACAAGACTCAAAACTGTGATACAACAATTTCCAACTATGCTAAAATACTCAATGCTAAAAAAAAAAAAAATAAATAAATAAATAAATAAAATAAAATGAATAAATAAATAAATAAATAAATAAATAAATAAATAAAAAAATAGATAAACATGTAAGAAGAAAAAAAGAGATTATTTGGGAGTGGCAAGAAGGAATATATAAAACAAATAGTGTACATAATCTGGGATATTAAGAGGAGGGGCTGTGAATGCTGACACACACACACACACACACACACACACACACACACACACACACACACACACACACACACACACTGTTCAGCAGGCATCACCACTCAAAACACATTCCACTTTTAAACACATACTCAAACATCCATTAACTTAACCTTCCACCTCGGACTTAATGCAGGAAAAAAGTGAGGCTTGCGGTTTGAGATTCTTCTAAGCCTGGTGTTCAGCAGTGAGTATTATTGCAAAGGAGTATAAAGGCCCGGCAAAGCTCCCACAAGATGCATACAAAGGCTGGATACAAAGCTTCTTCCTGCATTGCACTTGAAGATCACTAATACAGCTCATTATCCTCTAGGACAGACCAAAACAATAAGATTCACAGCTCCCTCTTGGGTGGTGAGTGGGAGAGGATTGAGGAGGAAAAGGTGACAAGATAATTAGGAGTATAGTAAAAGGTGATAAAGATGAAGACTTAGGAGAGAAGAGGAAAGGAAAAATGAGTACAGGTGATAAAGATGAAGACCTGGGAGAGGATGGGGAAGGGAAAATGACAAGATAAATAAGGGTATGGTAATAGGTGCTGACCTGCAAACACCTTGGAGAGAATGGGGGAGAAAAAAGTGATGCAGAAGATAGAGTACAATAATAGTAACCTGGGGAGAACATAAGTGCAATAACAGGTGATAAAGATGAACACCCAGGAGAGAATAGAGAAGGAGACAGTGACCCAGAAGATAAATATGATGCAAGACAAGCTGTAAAACCAGGAGAGTACATCAAGCTGTGCGTCACCTAAAGGATTAGCTCACATCCCTGAAGCCTGGAATTGATAAAGGGTCAGCTGCCAAAGTTCATGGCAGAGAGAGACAGAGAGAGAAAAGTGTGGCTGAGTAAAGTGCACCACTGCAGATGATGTTTGCAGTGGTGAATCTTGCTGGAATTGTGACCTAAGTAACATGACAGATACACGTAAGCCACAGTGTTGTAGAGACAGACAGTGACTCAAAGCTCATCTTGTAGTGAATTGAGTACTAAGTTCAGTTTGTCTCGGTACCAAGACGGCGACTACAGTACAAAACTTTGCCTCAAGGGAGTGAGGTAGAGCCACTATCAATCTTATAAAAGTATGAAAAATTGGTCGGTGATTTGCATTGTACTGACACTTAGGAATCTGATGAAGTTTGTGTTAGAAAAAGTGTGACTTGGCCCGGCATTCTTAAACACTTTGCTCTCTCACCACAACTATTTTCCAAAGCCACAGACGATTGGCCAGGTTCTTGAGAGCGTTTCTCCTGTTAATAATATAGAAATCTTGTTAATCTGTTATTAGAACCATGGTTTCTGGAAAGTAGAGGAAGTACAGTGCAGAGGTGTTTCAGAATACGGCCCTTGTATCTGGTGTTCACAGTCACACAGTTTCAAAAGCTGCAATACGCCAGGAATTATAAACACGTACAAATTTCTAAATCGTAGTGTGTGGTCTTAGGTTCAGCTTCTTACAGGTAATGTGAAGCCAAACACTGATTTAAAGTCCAGTTGGATACAAAATCTGTACTGGTGAATCACTACTTATGAATGCAATCTGTACACTGGGATTAACAGCAGATTCTTTGTCTTTCAATGAATGCACTTTATGGCATCCATTTTAGAATATAGAGTAAATGCAAATTCTACATTTGAAATACAGGACATTTAGGCAATCTTTTAAAATGTGAATTCTACATTTGTAATAAAAGCCAAGGGGGAGAACCAATCCATTCATAGCTTTCAAATCCCTCAGATCAAACATTCATGAGCCGTGACTCACCTCAACACGACTCAAGTGCCACTCTTGCGGTGCTGGACCCGGGCTACACACGTACAAAACTGGCATTACACACCAGTCAATTCACCAACAATTTTGACTTCCTCTCATAGAAAAGTATTCACTGGACTAGACACCAAAATTAACCTTAAGAAACAGGCAGGGCACAGCCATCCCCCTCCTTGCCTTCCTTTGCCAGTGGGTCGGTGGGGGCAGGGAGGGCACGGGGCTGCTCCAGGATGGGGAGAGGAGGTGTGATGGGGTCCTCCAGGGGTGGTGCCGAGGGTTGGGTGTTGCTGGAGGGGTCACCATCCAGAGCAAACGCCACTTTGCCCACAGGTATGGTGCCCACCCTGAAGGTGTTCTCCACATCCACATCCCAGTAGCCCCCCACTGAGAAGGCAACCTGTGAAGCAAAATTATTCCTGTGCATAAAAGTGAACAGATCTATTTCTTTCTCCTATTCAGACATCAACCTGAGAAGCAAAACTATTCCTGTACGTAATGTGAACAGATCCATTTCTTTCCCCCATTCAGACATCAACCTGAGTAGCAAAACTATTCCTGTACGTAATGTGAACAGATCTATTTCTTTCCCCCATTCAGACATCAACCTGAGAAGCAAAACTATTCCTGTACGTAATGTGAACAGATCCATTTCTTTCTCCCATTCAGACATCAACCCGAAAAGCAAAATTATTCCTGTACGTAATGTGAACAGATCCATTCCTTTCTCCCATTCAGACATCAACCTGTGAAGCAAAACTATTCCCGTACATAATGGAAACAGATCTATTTCTTTCTCCCATTCAGACATCAACCCGAGAAGCAAAACTGTCTCAACACACAATGGGAACTGATCTATTTCTCTCTCTCTCTCTCTTTCCCACTGAGAAATCAACCTTTGAAGCACACAATTATTCCAACATACAGAGAGAACATATCTATTTTGTTTCTCTCTCCCAATGAGAAATAAAAATCTTACACACAATGGGAACACACCTATCTTATTTCGTTCTCCCACCAAGAAGTCAACCTGAGGAGGACAGTTATTCCCACACATAATGGCAACACATCAATTCAATTTCTCTCTTTCAAGGTTAGCTTCTTCTTCTTTTCCTTTTTAAGCAGTAAAATACACACAGACACATACAATACGCTAGTCTTATACACCACATAGATAAATAAACACAAATGTACCCTAATCTTAAAGCACGCACGTAAGCACGCACGCACGCCCGCACACACACACACTGCACACATACATACCCTAATCTTATATTCCACACTGATGTTGTGGCAATGGTCAATGGACACTGCATACTCTGGGACACGGATTGGGACAGACAGCCAGACGTCAGTGCCACCAGCACCGAAGCCAGGCTTCTGCACCTCCTTTAGCAAGTTCTTCTGTTTCTTGGTGTTGCCTTTGGCATAGAAGGTGATGGTCTGCAATGAAGGAACAGCAGGTCAAGGCCGTTGCTGTTATGTATTCTTGCGTTTTGTTCTGTTATACACATTGGTATATTTTGTGAGGTACAGTCACAGCCAGAAGTCTTGTAACCTGATGCTCTCCCTTCCACTGTGTTTAGTGTCCTCCTTCAGTCTTGCATCCTCTGATCTTGGAGCCTTTCACTTCTCAGGTTTGTGAGGTGACAGGCAGCACATCAGAGGACTTACGGTGGAGATGAAATGGATAAGTTAGCAGAAAAGAATATGGCACATGAACACACTCTTGGCTGTGACTGTACGTACAAAATTTATCTGTATACTAAGATACTAATCCTACACAGGGTGGCCAAAGAAAGCACCACACACACACACACACACACACACACACACACACACACACACACACACACACACACACACACACACACACACACCATTCATTTGCTTTCTATTTTGTATGTATACCTAAGATCCTGGGGTGTAGTGCAGTGGCCTGTGAAACTGTCCCTTTCCACCAGGGACTAACAGGGATAAGAGTTCATATGTGTGTGTGTGTGTGTGTGTGTGTGTGTGTGTGTGTGTGTGTGTGTGTGTGTGTGTGTGTGTGTGTGTGTGTGTGTGTGTGTGTGTGTGTGTGTGTGTGTGTGTGTGTGTGTGTGTGTGTGTGGTGCTTTGTCTGGGCCATCCTGTGGGACTGCTGGCTTGGTATATGCACAGATCAATCATGAAAATACACTTAAGAATCCCAATAACTTGCATTAGAGGTGTTGCAAGAGGTCAGATCAGGAGAGCAAAACACAAACTCCCATTGGTCTCACTCCAAGAGAGATGAAGTAAAGGTAAAGTAAAAATGTCACACACTCCAGTGAATGTCATGCCTATAAATGAAGAGAACACTGAAGAGGAGAAGGAGGAGAAAATAAATAAGAACAAAGAAGGGAGGGTACTTCACTTTCTCTCCCCACCTGCAGTAGCTGGATATTGGCACTCTCCACCACCTTGGACGTGCGGTTAGTCACCTCGCCTGTTATGAGCACGTACTCCCCTGCCACGTAGCCACCCTTCTCTGCTGTGAGGGAAACCATCACCGGCCCCTCCTCACAGCACAGGCAGCACACCATCTCCTCCTTGCGCAATGGCAGAGACTCCTGTGGGATAGAGGAGTCGGTGATGATGCGTGATAAAAAGACCTGAAGGATTCGTATGGTTAAATTTACTAGGTTCACTTTGATTCCTGGAGGGTGATTGGCTGCAGCACTCTAGCAAACACTCACATCAGGCCGCATCTTGCATATTGAGTGAGACGTGTTTCTATATATGCCATAGACTGCTTTGTATATGGGATCGCCAGTTTTTCTTGATGCCACTAGACTCAGCAGCGACCGTCAAATTAAACTACTGTAAAAACTGGACAAAACGAAAAAGAAAAGGGCACCATGACTCACAGCTAGTTTGGGGTCCTCATTCAAGTCTTGCAAAGGCTTCACTTTAAAGCGAGCAATAGCCTTCTCGACAGCGCCCCACTGGAAGTCATTCTGCGCCTCCACCGAGTAGCGGATGTGTCCATACTTTCCCTCGTAAGTTGGAGGGAGTTTGTCGGGGAGCTTGAAGCAGAACGGGAAACGGAATTCACCCGGCATGAGGTTCTCCCCATAACCTGTTTGGTGGATCAGTGGAAAAGTAACTTAGTGGATGGGAACTAGGACAGAAGGATGAATAAATAGTGAAAACAGAATAGAATACTGAATAACAGGCCAGAATGAGATATAAATGATGGATAATAGGTGGATCATTCAACTTGTAACGTCAATCAACAACTCTGAATCAAAATAAAAGTTCAAACGAAAAAATAAAAATAAATAAAAATAAATAAAATAAAATAAAATAAAATAAATAAATAAATAAATGAATAAATAATAGCCCAAGCTTAACTGTAGGAGACCAAATCACTCCAACCACTCCCTACTGAAACTCACTTGCCCCGGACCAGACAGTGATGGTGTGGTCGAAGAATGTCTCTGTGTCGGTCACCACATCATCGTCATCACTGCTGGACTCCCACCTCACCTCGCAGAACCCCCGGGCACGAGCAAGGATGGCTGAAAGGGTCACGAAAGTTTGGTATGTATTCTGAAACACTTTGTTCTCTCACCACATCTATTTTAAAAGCCACGTAGATGATTAACTGGGTTCTCAAGTGTGTTTCTCCAGTCAGTTCCTTTTTTTGTTTGTTTCCCTTGACCAGTGACCCTCTTACACAAAAAAATAGGAAAAATCTGTCACTAGAACCATAAAACATACTTAAAAACACACGTCACTTTGCCTCAGTGATTTTCAAAGGGCACACCGATAATTAGCTGGGTTCTCAAGAGATGACAAAGCAACGACAACATAATACAGGGATAAGAAGACAAGGTATAGTAAAAAAAAAAAAAAAAAAAAAAAAAAGAATAGGGAAAGAAAAATAAACAATACCTAAGGGGACACTGTTATGTTAAACCCTCTCACACTAACATCACAAAGCCAGTTTCAGAGGGGGTGCCACAGGGGAACAATGCCCCAACAGATTTCTTGATTGCTCCCCTCACCCACCCCTCCCCAAATAGGCAAAGGAATATAACAGGCAAATTCTAGTGAGGCAGTGGTGATGTGACAGGATTAAGCCCCTGTGAGATAATGAGATAAGAAAGAATAGGATGATAACAATGGGACAAGAAAAGGAAGAAAGGATAAACAAACAAAATGATAAGAAACTGGAAGGGACTAAGCAGATAACAAAGAAAGCATAGACAGATGACAAAGAAAGAACATGAATAAGGCAAAGAGGGAGTGGAAAGATAACAAAAGAAAGGATAAAAACTTGAGACGATACAATAACAAGGTAACAAAGAAAGAAAACAGAAAAAAATGAAGAGAAAAATAACTCCACCACTGATATTTCATAAAAGGAAGCAACAAACACGACAAATGTAAACTGAAAACAAGAGGGCATTAATTCCTGTGGTCAGTTTGTACAATTCTTTTCATAGAGGCAGCACAGATACAAAATTGGAGAAAAAAAAAAAAAAAAGATAAGATTCCAGGTATTATTAATTTCACAAAGCACAAAAACAAAATACACATAAGAAAAAAACAAAAAACAACAAAAAACATAGGGTATCAGTTTGTACAGGCAGCACAATACTCAAATACAGGATATGAAGGGAGAAAACAAAGGAATATTCATCATAACCCCATTTGTTTCATAAAAGAAGCACGAAAACAATAAATGAAGACAAGAAAACAAGAGAACTTCTACTGTAACTTCCTTTTCTTCATACAGGTAGTAAAAAAACAACAAAAACAATGAATAATAAACAAAAAACAAAGGAAAATACTTCACCACGCCTTTACTTACAAGAGGGAAGCATAGAAACTAATAAATAAAAAAGAGAGTTTCCACTGTAACTGTTCCCTTAAAGTGACATTTTACAAGGCCACGAAAACACAGCAAAACAAAGAAAAATAGCTCACAATTACATTTCTTACACGAATGAGGCACAAAAACAAAAGAAAACAAGAGGACATGCACTGAAACACCACCGTACTCCTTCCCTTCCAGTGACAGGCAACAAAAGCACACGTATCCTCACCTCTGCAAGCCGTAACAGTCTCCACCTTCACATTGACCCAGCCAGTCACGTCCTCGCCATTGGTGTAACAAGACTTCTCAGGCTCAAGCACCACCTCTAAGTTGAGGCTCATCACGAGGTAGGCACGGGCACGGCAGCAGGCACGAGGGAGAGGTGGTGGAGAGGAGATGGAAGAGATGGAGCTGTCCTGAGACCTCTTGACACACTCGCTCTCCTTTGCTCTCTCCCATCTGCTTGTGTTTACCTCAGTCTGGCTTCTCAACAGGACTCCCATTCTATGTATATATTTATCTTTTTTCTTTTCCTCTCTAAGAATTGATACTGCTCAAAGGCTAGAAATTCTCCAAATGTTGAAGGAAAACGCCAGCGGCAGGGATCTAAATGATTATCTTTCACATGAGGTCTATGGCCCGTATTGTGAGATGCTTTTCTCTCACCGCGACTCTTTTCAAAGGCCAGAGATGATTAGTGGGGTTCTCAAAGGTTTCTCGCATTAAGGAGGACGACATAAGGCTATCAGCTGACCTCTGCCCTGGGGTCATAAGGCTGTCATTATGTATGTGTGAGGACTGAGGATTAATTTACCACAGAGTGACCGAGCGAGTCACCAGCCATTCCCAGCCGCCCCAGGTAAAATCCTCCCCTACATAAATTATCAATATTTCGATATATCGGATACCGGTGAACATCCCTAAGGAATGGGCAGCTGACGATTTGTCAAGCGGGGCGGTGCGACGCTCCGGGCGGCGGGCAATGGGGCAGTACGGGAAAAAAAAGAAGAAAAAAAGAAAAAAAAAAGTTAGCGGCGTTATAGTAAATTTCTGATCCATACATATGGGGTTGAAAATACTCATAATGAAAGGATCTATCCGGTAAGACAGGTAAGATTTGGTAGTGTTCCACGGGCAAGGCAATTGATACATACCCCAAGTGTTTATCACCTGCTGGTCGCTTTTCAGATGAGTGCCTGGATGGTGGAGCATGGCCTTGTCTGAGTTCTGCTCTCACTTCCCTCTCCTGTGTCCAAGATGCCGCCCCTCCAAGCCTCCCCATGAGTTCTGTGGCTTCGTGGATATTGGAGTAAGTTGTCTAACATAAAGCACATCTAAACTTGGTGCGAAAAAATAGTTTTGCCTTTGCAAGTCATAATTTTGCAAGAGTGGGTTTGGCGTGAAGTGACGGCCGTCCAACAGCTTCCTGCTGGCTCTTCATCACCCAGTAACAAAATCAAGAATAAAATAAGAAAATGTAAAACTAAGCATAAATTAACACTTGTGAATTTAAGAATATCTACTCTGCATGATTCAGAAAATCATAGATGGCTTCCTTTTTATGTAAATTAATAATATCTATCTGTCTATATACCAGGCCAGCAATACCACTCAGGGCAATACACACACACACACACACACACACACACACACACACACACACACACACACACACACACACACACACACACACACACACACACACACACACACACACACACACACACACACTTAGCCCTGTCGTCCCCTGGTGGAAAGGAACAGTCTCATATTGATAAAAATATGATGGTAATTTTTCAGGGTGTGGACAGAGAGGTGCGAGTGGAGACTCCACACTTCCCTAGGGTGGAGGGGATGCGAATCAGCTCAGACACTTGCCTCCAGGAGCTTGTTGTATCTCACACGGATCAGTTACTGGAGGTGTGTTGTGCTCTCTCTCTCTCTCTCTCTCTCTCTCTCTCTCTCTCTCTCTCTCTCTCTCTCATAGATTCTTTTTAGCCAGATTATGAAACTTTATTTGTTTATTTATTCACTCCTGCAAAGTTGAGCTTCACTGTGACTGATCTTCCCTTCCAGGCTCAGAAGACTTCCAGCACTGCCCTTGAGTACTTGCAGAAATTCCAGAAAGTCTGTGTGAGTCTTAATGGAAGAGGTCTTAATGAAATACATGACAAAAACAATAAGTATAAAAAAAAATTAGAAAATGCAAGAGTGCTTTCCTCTGATAATATTCAAGTAGCATTACAGTCTTCATCCCAGGGTTAGTTAGGATTAGATTCATTCAATTTATTTCATGTATTATTGTTCTTTTACTGTGAGTGAGGGGTTGGTGCCATGTGTGAGTCTCCTCCAGTTGTTTGTGTCCCTTGCGTCTTCCTCTGTGCCTCCCAGCCTTTACACTTCACCACAATGCCATCCCTCCATCTCACTCCCTGTCTTTCCCTCAATCTTCTTCCTTCAACTTGTTTCCTCTAGGCTGTTTTTTAATCAGCTCATCATCAGTTTATCAGTTTAACAGATAAAAAACATGGCACTCATCATGTCTAAAACTTAAAGGAGAAAAAAGATTCATTCATATCTATCATACACCACCACATGACCAACACTCACTGCAGCTTGCCAGACTCACCAACACTCACTACTGCTTGAAAGACTCACTAACACTCACTGCAGCTTGCCAGACTGACCAAGACTCACACTGCAGCTTGCCAGACTGACCAGCACTCAATGCAGCTTGCTAGACTCACCAACACTCACTACTGCTTGCCAGACTCACCAACACTCACTACTGCTTGCCAGACTCACCAACACTCACTACTGCTTGCCAGACTCACTAACACTCACTACTGCTTGAAAGACTCACTAACACTCACTGCTGCTTGCCAGACTGACCAGCACTCAATGCAGCTTGCCAGACTGACCAGCACTAACTGCAGCTTGCCAGACTGACCAACACTCACTACTGCTTGCCAGACTGAGGCCGTGAGGTGCGACAACAGGGGAAGGGAGGAGGGAGAGCTACAGGTGGAGCTTAATGAGTCACTGGTGAGGTGTCTGCTGGCTCACCTGGAAGGGCTTGGGTGGTCCAGGGTGCAGCAGGTGTCCCCAAACTTCACCTCCTTCACCCTGCAGACCAGGTGAGGCATGATTAGGGTGACAGGGGAGTGTTTGTATGTCTGAACACCTGTGGGTAATTGAAGGTCATAGACTGGTAGAGTTATTAAAGGGATGGGTTGAATTACTTTTTTTTCAATCTGATAACACAAACAGTAATCAACAGTAACTTAACAAAATGACAAGAATAATAATAATAACTTAATTCTCTCGCCTTCACCCTACCCCCACTCTCACTCAGGGATGCGGGGGAGCGGGTGCACCTTCTACGGGTGAGGGTGGCTGACGGCTACCCACACGAGGAACCCACAGTGGAGGCGGACCTTCCCGGTGGATTTGAGTTCAACTATGAGCCGGTGAGTGGATGGCAAGTGGCTGGGTGGTGGATGGCTGATGAGGAGTGGATGAGAGGTGGATGACTGATGAGTGGATGAATAATTAAATGTATATTTGTCCACCTGCTCTTCTATCTATCTGTCTTCTTTCATATATCATCTATCTATCTATCTATCTATCTATCTGTCTGTCTGTCTGTCCGTCTGTCTGTCTGTCTGTCTGCTTGTGTGTCTGTATGTCTGTTCCCTCATTATCACCTCAACCATTCTTGGACTGTGGGCAGAGTGAGGGTGTGGCAGGTGTGGTGCGGGTGTGGGAGGCACGGCTGGCTTCCCTGCAAGAGTTCTGGGACGTGATGGACCAGATAGACAAGGTGGCGCTGGTGCTGGACCCCCCCACCCCCTGCAGGCACCACACCTTCAGGAGACTTCTGCTAGGTGGGTACTGGCTGGGTAGTCTCTCTCTCTCTCTCTCTCTCTCTCTCTCTCTCTCTCTCTCTCTCTCATCTCTCTCTCTCTCCTCTCTCTCTCTCTCTCTCTCTCTCTCTCTCCTCTCTCTCTCTCTCTCTCTCATGCAGTGTTTTTTTTTTTTTTTGTGTAATTTTTTAGTTTTTCCAGTTTTTCCAAGCAGTATCATTAGTAGTAGTAGTAGTAGTAGTAGTAGTAGTAGTAGTGCTGGAAATAAAAGCAGTGATAGAAGTATTAGTAGTAATGTCAGGAATAGTAGTAATAGTAGTAGTAGTAGTAGTAGTAGTAGTAGTAGTAGTAGTAGTAGTAAACACCTACTATCTGTATTCCAATCTGAGATGTATGTATGTATGTATGTATATATTGTATTATTATTATTATTATTATTATTATTATTATTATTATTATTATTATTATTATTATTATTATTATTATTGCCATTATCAAACCTATTACATATGTCCTTTACTCTCTACTAATTCTCCCTCTCCCTCTCCCTCTCTCTCTCTCTCTCTCTCTCTCTCTCTCTCTCTCTCTCTCTCTCTCTCTCTCTCTCTCTCTCTCTCTCTCTCTCTCTCTCTCTCTCTCTCTCTCTCTCTCTCTCTCTCTCTCTCTCTCTCTCTCTCTCTCTCTCTCTCTCAGGCAATCAGGTCAATGTACAGGTGACCCTTTCGCCGCAGCAGCCCCGCCACCTCCCGCAGTGCCTTCTGTTCGGTCCCTCCAAGCGCACCCGGCCCATCACTACACGCCTCACCCACACGTACGAGGTGAGCGAGGGAGGGGAGAAGGTGTTGGTGTTGCTGTTGTAGTAGTAGTAGTAGTAGTAGTAGTAGTAGTAGTAGTAGTAGTAGTAGTAGTAGTAGTAGTAGTAGTAGTAGTAAGAGAGAGAGAGTACTACTACTACTACTACTACTACTACTACTACTACTACTACTACTACTACTACTACTTATGTCTCTATACCTGTCATATCCCAAGAGTTTAATTAAATGAGAATTAAAAAAATTCTTCCTCTTCCTTTTCCCATTCCTTCCTTTCCTCCACACACACACACACACACACACACACACACACACACACACACACACACACACACACACACACACACACACACACACACACACACACACACACACACACACACACACACACACTTCAAACTCCACCATCAAATCATGCAATTTATCAGTCCTAACTCCACCTGATCCACCCACTCAATTCCTCTCAATTTCTATCACTTCCCTTCATCCACAGTCCTTTCCCACACACTCCCACACATCAAACCATCCATTTCATCCACCCCAACTCCACATAATCCACCCCAATCCACATTTTTCAGGAGTGGGATGCAGAGCGGAGTTTTGTGGAGAACCTGGAACACCTACTGGGGGAGAGTGTGGTGAGGGAGTGTGGAGGAGTGGAAGGGGTGGAGCAGGAAGTGGAGTGCCCAATATGTTACTCCCTCCACTTCCAAGGATCACTTCCTGACCAGCCTTGCGAACACTGCTGCACGCCATTCCACGCTGCCTGCCTCTATGATGTACGTATGGGTGTGTTTGTGTGTGTTGGTATGCGTGTGTGTGTGTTTGGTCATGTTAACGCTCTGGTCTGTCCCCATGAGTGTTTTGCAAGGCCACAGAGATGGTTTAGCTGGGTTCTCAAGAGTGTTTCTCCTGTTCATAATGTAGAAATGTTGTTAATCTGTCACTGGAATCATAAAAAACACCCTTAGAATCTTATGTACCCTCACCATGATTAAATTAAACGCCACAGAGATGGTTAGCCAGGTTCTCAAGAGGTTTGTCCTGTTCATAATGTAGAAATGTTGTTAATCTGTCACTGGAGCCATAAAAACACCCTTAGAAACTTATGTAGCCTCACCATGACTAAATTTAAACGCCACAGAGATGGTTAGCCAGGTTCTCAAGAGTGTTTGTCCTGTTCATAATGTAGAAATGTTGTTAATCTGTCACTGGAACCATAAAACCACCCTTAGAAACTTATGTAGCCTCACCATGATTAAATTTAAACACCACAGAGATGGTTAGCCAGGTTCTCAAGAGTGTTTGTCCTGTTCATTATGTAGAAATCATGTTCATCTGTCACTAGAATGATATAAACATTTAAAAACCCATATAACTTCACCAGACCTATTTTTCAAGACCACAGAGATAATTATTGGGGGTTCTCAAGAGTGCTTCTCCTGTTAATAATGTAGAAATCTTGTTCATCTGCCACTGGAACTTTAAAAACACCCTTAGAAACCTGTGTTACTTGCAGTGGCTGTCAAGTCTCCCTGCCGCCAGACAAAGCATGAATATAATCACAGGTGAATGCCCTTATTGCTCCAAGGTAAGTCTCTCTGTGTGTGTGTGTGTGTGTGTGTGTGTGTGTGTGTGTGTGTGTGTGTGTGTGTGTGTGTGTGTGTGTGTGTGTGTGTGTGTGTGTGTGTGTAGTTTGTGTTTTTATTGCCATACTTTTTTCAGAGAGAGAGAGAGAGAGTTATATTAATTTATCTATATCATTAAAAAATAACTATGTAGAGTGATGAGAGAGAGAGAGAGAGAGAGGAGAGAGAGAGAGAGAGAGAGAGAGAGAGAGAGAGAGAGAGAGAGAGAGAGAGAGAGAGAGAGAGAGAGAGAGAGAGAGAGTAAATTAAGCCTTCAAACTCTTGTTATTCACAGTAGGCCCTTTTTTTTCTTTTCTTTTTTTTCTAGCTAACCTGACTCACCTCTTCTACTCACACCTGGGGCTACCTTTAATTACCTCTCTCTCTCTCTCTCTCTCTCTCTCTCTCTCTCTTCTCTCTCTCTCTCTCCTCTCTCTCTCTCTCTCTCTCTCTCTCTGGTTGATGGTTAGGTTAACTTTCTCTGTTTCTCGTTTCAGAATATAACTTGCAAGATCCCAGTGTAAAGAGAGAGAGAGAGAGAGAGAGAGAGAGAGAGAGAGAGGAGAGAGAGAGAGAGAGAGAGAGAGAGAGAGATCTGTACAAATAAAATGTTTATAATCTGTTTTGAAATGTTTATCTTCACTTATTATTATTATTATTATTATTATTATTATTATTATTATTATTATTAGTAGTAGTAGTAGTAGTAGTAGTAGTAGAAGTAGTAGTAGTAGTAGTAGTAGTAGTAGTAGTAGTAGTAGTAGAAGACAATAATAGAACAACAGGAATAGCAGAAAATGGAGAGAGAGAGAGAGAGAGAGAGAGAGAGAGAGAGAGAGAGAGAGAGAGAGAGAGAGAGAGAGAGAGAGAGAGAGAGAGAGAGAGAGAGAGACCCTTAATGAATATTCTCAATCTTTTATCCTGTCTGTCTGTCTGTCTGTCTGTCTGTCTGTGCTAAATAATGATAATCTCCTCTCACTTCTGTATGTATGTATGTATGTATGTATGTATGTCCTACCCTTCTATATATACATACACAAATACACATCCATTCCTACCCATACATCTACAAACACTACCTTTATACCTCCATACGTTCCCCATACACACCAATACAACACACACACACACACACACACACACACAACATTCATACACACCCATACACTTATTCACCATCCATACAAACCCATAGAACATCCATACAAACACACACTCACACATACAATACCCACACGTACGTACAACACACACACACAAACACACACACACACCTAGATAAAATAAACATACATTTTATTAACCACAAATATATTTCTGCTTAAAATACACGTTTTCTTTAGGCCAAATTACAATAGCTACCCATTAAAAACCCCCAAAAAACAAATTAATTACAAAAATAAATAAATATAACCAAGAATCACATAGACACATACAAACCCATACATTATTTAACCCCCTCCCCATACAAACATACTCATACAATGCCCCTATAAGCAGAAATAGTGCTATACAACTCTATTCATCATTGATAACCCTATTTGTCTATCAGATGAGGTGTCTATCAGTCTACGTCAGCTGTATCTATCTATCTAACCCTTGTGTGTGTGTGTGTGTGTGTGTGTGTGTGTGTGTGTGTGTGTGTGTGTGTGTGTGTGTGTGTGTGTGTATACCTAAGTCTGTCAGTTTTATCTATCTATGTACGGAGAGAGAGACAGAGGGGGGGAAGAAATGACGAAGAAATGGAATAAGAAAAAGAAGGAAAAGAAGAAGAGGAGGAAAGAAAACGAGATGTGGCAAAGAAAGATGAAAGAAAGGAAGGAAGAGAGGATAAGGAAGAGAAAGAAGAAGAAGAGAAAGAAAAAAGAAGAGAAAGAGGGAGAAAAATAAGAAAACAAGAAAGCGAAACACACACACACACACACACACATTTATCTATCCTAATCACATCTATCACCTCCTGTCTCGCCTTTTATCTATCGTTATTATCTATCTGTCTGCGCCCATCTCTCCCATCACCACCCCCCTTTCCCATTCCTCCCCCCGCCCCCCGCTGAGGATACATTACCTGGGGGAGGGAGAAAAAATGTACTGGAGAAGGGGAGGAAAGGGAGGAGGAGGAGGAGGAGGAGGAGGAGGTATGGAAGAATGAGATTAGTAGTAGTGAAGTGGTGGTGGTGGTGGTGGTGGTGGTGGTGGTAGTAGTAGTAGTAGTAGTAGTAGTAACAGAGAGAGAGAGAGAGAGAGAGAGAGAGAGAGAGAGAGAGAGAGAGAGAGAGAGAGAGAGAGAGAGAGAGAGAGAGAGAGAGAGAAATAATTCATTCATTTATTAACGGAGATAAGAAAAAGAGGAGGAGGAGAAGGAGGAGGAAGAAATAGAAGAAAAAGAAGAAGAAGAAGAAGAAGAAGAAGAAGAAGAAGGAGGAGGAGGAGGGGAGGAAGAAAAGAAGAAGAAGAAGAAGAAGAAGAAGAAGACAGGAGCAGGATACTGATTAAGAGGAAAAGCTGGAAGAAGATACTGAAGAGGAGGAGGAAGACCAATGAGAGGAGGAGGAGGAGGAGGAGGAGGAGGTACAAACAGGTCTACAAGGCGTCAGGAATGTATGGAAGGAGGAAGAGGAGGAGGAGGAGGAGGAGGAGGAGGAGGAGTAGAAGGTCTGCGAACCCAGCTAAGAATGAATGCATAAATTTGTCGGAAGGAGGAGGAGGAGGAGGAGGAGGAAGAGGAGGAGGAGGAAGATTCTCTGAAGTGTTTGGAAAGTATTACTCCTCCTCTTCCTCCTCCTCCTCCTCCTCCTCCTCCTTCTCCTCATAAAATCATTCATACTTTTCTCTCTATCACTGTACTCTATGAACTCTCTCTCTCTCTCTCTCTCTCTCTCTCTCTCTCTCTCTCTCTCTCTCTCTCTCTCTCTCTCTCTCTCTCTCTCTCTCTCTCTAATTCACACCTGTGTTCCTCCACCCTTCTGTTCCTTCCTTTCCTATACCGCCCAGAGAGAG
>NC_087197.1:2267500-2272500 GCF_035594125.1 Scylla paramamosain | reverse complement strand
CTTAACCTAACCTAACCTAACCTAACTTAACCTAACCTAACTTAACCTAACCTAACCTAACCTAACTTAACCTAACCTAACTTAACCTAACCTAACTTAACCTAACCTAACCTAACCTAACCTAACCTAACCTAACCTAACCTAACTTAACCTAACCTAACTTAACCTAACCTAACCTAACCTAACTTAACCTAACCTAACTAAACCTAACCTAACCTAACTTAACCTAACCTAACCTAACCTAACCTAACCTAACTTAACCTAACCTAACTTAACCTAACCCAACCCAACTTTGTCAGGCGTTGTGCTGCCAGAGGTGGAGGAGGAGGAGCCAGAATTCTTCTCCAAGGTGGGGGAGTCCAAATTGGCTCTCCTAGGGGGCGTGATGGGAGCCAAAACTGCTGTGCTGGATGGACTCAAGGAGGCAAGGGAGTCTCTTGTCACAGGTGAGAGAGAGAGAGAGAGAGAGAGAGAGAGAGAGAGAGAGAGAGAGAGAGAGAGAGAGAGAGAGAGAGAGAGAGAGAGAGAGAGAGAGAGAGAGAGAGAGAGAGAGAGAGAGAGAGAGAGGCTTCTTCAGGTAAAAATATATAAAATAAATGGTGGCAGCGGTGGGATACGAGAGAGAGAGAGAGAGAGAGAGAGAGAGAGAGAGAGAGAGAGAGAGAGAGAGAGAGAGAGAGAGAGAGAGAGAGAGAGAGAGAGAGAGAGAGAGAGAGAGAGAGAGAGAGTTGTTATTGTTATTGTTGATGTCTATATATTCTTCTTCTTCATTATTTTTCTCTTCTTCCTCTTCTTCTTCTTTCTGTACTTTTCTTTTAATTATCATGTTTTGTGTTACTTTTCTTACTCTTGTTGTTGTTGTTGTTGTTGTTGTTGTTGTTGCTCTTCTTCTTCTTCCCTCTTCTTCTTACTTTTCTGATTTTCCTACTCTTTCTTCATCTCCTACTCTTCCTCCTCCTCGTTCTCTTCATCTACTCCTTCTGTTTATCTTCTTTTTCCTCCTCCTCCTCCTCCTTCTCTACCTCTTTCTTTATCTCATCCTCTTCTCCGTCCTTTCCATTCCTGCTTGTCTTCCTCCTCCTCCACCTCCTCCTCTCTTATTTCTCTTCCTACTTATCATTCTCTTGTTATCCTCTCCTTTCTCCCTATCCTACATCTCCTCCTCTTCCTCCTCTTTTCTTCCTTCTCTTAAAAATACTATTGCTTTTCATACCCTTGTTTTCCTCTCTTCATCTCATTCATTCATCTCCTCCTCCTCCTCCTCCTCCTCCTCCTCTTGTCTTCTCCCTTATACAAATACTACCTCCATCTCTTTTCCAACCATTCAACTCCTGCTTCTTCCCTCACCACCACCACCACCACTACCACAGGCCTCAAGAGTGCAGTGACGGCTAAAACAGAGGCTTTTAGCAGTCTCACCAAGGGGTCCCAGCTCAAACACAAGGAACAGAGAGTACCAGTAGGGGCCGTGGTGCCTTACCCCATCTACCCCCCGTACCCCAAGCCCCAGCAGACGTACCCCCAGCCCTCCTACCCCCACCACGTGTACCACAAGGCCTCCTACCCCCCCCACGTGTACCAAAAGCCAGTTTACCAGCACAAGCCAGCGTACCCCCTTGTGGTGTACCCAGCTTATCACCAGTACCAGGCCAAACCGGTGAGAGAGAGAGAGAGAGAGAGAGAGAGAGAGAGAGAGAGAGAGAGAGAGAGAGAGAGAGAGAGAGAGAGAGAGAGAGAGAGAGAGAGAGAGAGAGAGTCTATTCCAAGTATGCATATTTCAAACAAGATTTTTACTTTTTCTTATTAATTTTGTGTGTGTGTGTGTGTGTGTGTGTGTGTGTGTGTGTGTGTGTGTGTGTGTGTGTGTGTGTGTGTGTGTTGAGTCTAGTATGTTTATTTTAGTCTGTTTACTTTGGGTGTGGTTTAAAAGGTAAGAGGAGGAGGAGGAGGAGGAGGAGGAGGAGGAGGAGGAGGAGGAGGAGGAGGAGGAGGAGGAGGAGGAGGAGGAGGAGGAGGAGAGGGAGAAAGGATGCTGTTTTTCGTGTGTGTGTGTGTGTGTGTGTGTGTGTGTGTGTGTGTATACAGCATCTACGTACACACATACATACATACATACACATTTACAAAAAAATAAATAAACAAACAAATAAATAAATAAAAGTAGATAAAAAAAATATAAAAACCAAAATTTCTTCGCCTATTATTAATTTATTTGTAATTCAACCCTTTATTTGTTTTTCCTTTGTTTGCTTAGCTTCTGTTTGCTTCCCCATATATTTATCCCGCTTTTGCTCAGACACCTTCATTGTAACGCCTCTCAGTCCTCCTGTTGCCACCTCTGCTGCTGCTGTTGTTGTTGTTGTTGTTGTTGTTGTTGTTGTTGTTCTCTATGCTTATTCCTTCCTTCGCTTCCCTGCTTATCATCTGCTTCTGGTTCCTATATTCGCTGCTTCCTCGTGGTTTTGTTTATAATCTTCTACTTCCTCTTCTTCTTCTTCCTTCTTCTTCTTCTTCTTCTTCTTCTTCTTCTTCGTGTTGTTTACTTTCTGTTTTCTCTCACTCACGTGTTTTTTAATTTGTTAATCTATACTTCCTCTTCCTCCTCTTCTCCTCTTTCTTATATTTTGGGTTTTGTTGCTTCTCATCTTTCTTCTCATTTTCATCTTTCCCTTCCTCTTCTCTTTTATTTCCTTTTATTCTTTTTTTTCTTTTTTTTTCCTTTTTCACTTTTTCCTTCCTCTTCCTTTTTTTCCTTTTCATTTTTCTCCTTCCTTCACCTTCTCTTCTCTTCTCTTTTCCCTCCTCTTCCTTTGTTCTCTCTTCCTCTTCCTCTCCTCCTGAAGGTCCTCCTCTCCACCAATTTCATTATTCCCTATATTTATCATCCTGTTTTCTTCCTCCTTCCTTTTCTCGTTCTTATTCCTCTTTATTAACCTTATTCCCTCCACCCTGTTATTCTACCTTGCTTCCCCTCTCCTCCTCCTCTTCCTCTTCCTCTTCCTTCACCTCTCCCTTATCCTATCCTCCATTTCCTCCGTGACGCCCCTGGGGAAGCTTGCAGGCAGGTGGGGTGGGGGGGGCAGGTAAGCCTTAACACCAGCTTTACAGAACCCCTTGGAGGCGCTGAAGGCTAAGGTGGAGGGCTACGTGGAAGCGAAGAAGGCAGCTGTGAGTGGAGCCCTGGCCAAGGTGGAGGAGGCAAAGGCAACCCTGAATGCAAAAATTAAGGCACTTTTTAAGAAACCATCTCCTCCTGTGATTTACCCTGTCAAGTCCCCTGCAGGAGGGCCATCTGCCACCTTCTACCCCTTCAGACCCTATCCTACCGTGCCCCTGACGCCACACAAGGGCTATTCCATCAAGCATGTCCCGTCCAAGCCCCTGCCAGCTCCTGTACATCACGTCAAGGCTGCAGTCCCTAAGCCTTACCCAGTCAAGGTCTATCCAGCCCCTCTGCCGGTCCCTACTGTGACCCCTACTGCAGCCCAGACCCCTGCCGCTACCCTAGGCCCTCAGGTAACCCCAGAGCCTCGCCCCATGCTCCCAGTGCCCCAGTACCGCCCCCTGTATGCTGTTCATCCTGCGGCTTCACCCAGCAGCGTAGGACTGAAAGAAAAGGTAGGTGGACTGGAAAATGGGGTGCTTAATGGGTTGTTTGGGTGTTTAATGGGTGAATGGGTCTGTTAATGGTGCTTGTGGTGGGCAGTGGTTAATGTTTTAGTTTGTGGTGCTTCGGTGGTGGTTCAAACTTGCTTCAATTGCTTCGTTTGCTTCACTTTCAGCTCGAGGCGAAGAAGAAGGAGGTGGTGGGAGCGGTTGTTGGCGTGAGTGCTCCTTCTCTCTCTCTCTCTCTCTCTCTCTCTCTCTCTCTCTCTCTCTCTCTCTCTCTCTTAATCCATCCATCTTCCTATCTCCTCTTCCTCTCTATCCCTGTCAGTTTCTTTCTCCCTGTCTCTTCTCTTCTCTACGGCTGTTCATGTCATCTCTCTCTCTCTCTCTCTCTCTCTCTCTCTCTCTCTCTCTCTCTCTCTCTCTCTCTTAATATGGTACCATTTCACTTTTTTTCGCTAATTAATCCCATTTTCTTATTTATATTCCCATTTTTTGTGATTTTTTTATTCATTTTTTTTATTTTTTAGTATATTTTAACGTAGTCTGAGTAGCTTTTAAATATTTTGCTGTGGCGCCTTATGACCGTGGTGTTGCGGCGCCTTAACGTCAGTCAGTCAGTCAACCCTCCATTCCCTCCTTCCCCCTCTCCCACCCCCTTATGTTCTCTCCCTCTCTCCCTCCTTCCCTTGTCTCCTTCCTGCTTGTGTCATGATGAGTATTCCTGCATATAAATAAATAGTAGTTCAGTATCAATAAGACTGTTTACATTCATTTCAACACATATTTAAAATTAACAATACCATAAAATGCTTAAAGTCAATAACACACGTAATAAGATGAACAACAACAACAACAACAACAACAACAACAACAACAACAACAACAAGATCAATAATAGCACCAAAACAAAACAACAGCACAATGAAAACAACAACAACAACAACAACAACAACAACAACAACAACAACAAGATCAATAATAGCACCAAAAACAAAACAACAGTACAATGAAAACAACAACAACACAGAACACACCCACAAATTCAAAAACACGTTAAAAAAAAAAAAAATTATTTACCCTAATTTTGCAGGCGTTTGCGAAGTTGAAGGCGCCTTTCCAGTACCTGCACCCCTCTTACTCCTACTATTACGCCCCCCAGCAGTGGTAGAGGCGAGGTAAGGGGCTGAGAAGGCGGCAGGGCTACGGAGGATGGCAGAGAACAGTGATTAAGCACGTGGTAAACAAACTCCGGTTAGCCGCCCTGCTCGTGACGTCATAGCAAAGACCGCAGGGTTAAACTAAAATTAAATGTATTGGGTTAAAATATGATTGTGTAATCTTAGCCTACATTAGTAAATAGCGTGTAATATTTTGTTTTTTATAGGGTA
>NC_087197.1:2235000-2257500 GCF_035594125.1 Scylla paramamosain | reverse complement strand
GTTGTTGGCCTCTACCTTGCCACACACCCTTGCCCTGTATTGTCTTTGCTCTTGATCTTGATGCGGCACACTTATTTCCTCCCCTAAGGATTCAAATGTCGCGCCAGAAATTCAAAATCCGATTGAGGAAGGCGCTTGATGGCGGGTGATCGAAGGAGGACGAGACCCAAAGACGCCGGAAGCCTATTTGTGATGTGCGTGTCTTTTTTACCAAGCGTGTTCTCGTTATCTCATCAGGAATTGACGTTGTTTCCTCCCTCCTCTCCGTTTCCTTCCGTCAACACACAGCGGGATGTTTTCTGAGGGGCTGTGTTTCTTTCAGTGTCTTCGTGAGATCCTTATAGTTAAGATTTGTGATTTTTTTACAGTTCACGTAAGTATTTTTTTTTTTTTTCAGTCTTTCGTATTATTGTTTGATTTGATTGACATTGTTTTCTTGTTTGTGTTCGTTTAGTGCTTTTCTTTTTGTTATCTTGCTGTGTTTATACTTTCCCTTATCTTTTATTCTCTTCACTATCTTTTCATCCTCTTTCTTAATTTTTTCACACTTTGCCATTTCAGTTGTCTTTTCGATCATTAAATAAAACAATCAAGATTAAAAATGGTACTCTACGGAGAACGATTTGACTACAGCAAGACCCAGCAGCTCACCGAGGTGCAGAAGCGGGTGGCCCGGTGCAGAGCCGAGGCCGCCCGGAAGGGCCGGGAGCAGGCCCGCCTCTGGCGCGCCAAGAAGAGCAAAGCACCACAGGGGCAGTGCCACGCTCCCGTGTTGGAGCACCCTGCCTGCCAAGCCACCAACTTCTTGGCGACTAAACATTGATAATGACTTAACGGAGGCCAAATCTCCCCTGGCCACACCTGATATTGACTAAACTTAGGCCAAATCTCCCCTGGCCAAAACTGATGATGACTTAGCGGAGGCCAGATCTCCCCTGGTCAAACCTGATGATGATAAAAAGGCCAAATCTCCCCTGGCCAAACCTGATATTGACTAAACTTGCGCCAGATCTCCCCTGGCCAAACCTGATGATGACAAAAAGGCCAAATCTTCCCTGGCCAAACATGATATTGACTAAACGGAGGCCAAATCTCCCCTGGCCAAACCTGATATTGACTAAACGGAGGCCAGATCTCCCCTGGCCAAACCTGATATTGACTAAACGGAGGCCAGATCTCCCCTGGCCAAACCTGATATTGACTAAACGGAGGCCAGATCTCCCCTGGCCAAACCTGATGATGACAAAGAGGCCAAATCTCCCCTGGCCAAACCTGATATTGACTAAACGGAGGCCAGATCTCCCCTGGCCAAACATGATGATGACTTAACGGAGGCCAGATCTCCCCTGGCCAAACCTGATATTGACTAAATGAAGGCCAGATCTCCCCTGGCCAAACCTGATATTGACTAAATGAAGGCCAGATCTCCCCTGGCCAAACCTGATATTGACTAAACGGAGGCCAGATCTCCCCTGGCCAAACCTGATATTGACTAAACGGAGGCCAGATCTCCCCTGGCCAAACATGATATTGACTAAACGGAGGCCAGATCTCCCCTGGCCAAACCTGATGATGACAAAGAGGCCAGATCTCCCCTGGCCAAACCTGATATTGACTAAACGGAGGCCAGATCTCCCCTGGCCAAACATGATATTGACTAAACGGAGGCCAGATCTCCCCTGGCCAAACATGATATTGACTAAATGAAGGCCAGATCTCCCCTGGCCAAACATGATGATGACTTAATGGAGGCCAGATCTCCCCTGGCCAAACCTGATATTGACTAAACGGAGGCCAGATCTCCCCTGGCCAAACCTGATGATGACAAAAAGGCCAGATCTCCCCTGGCCAAACATGATATTGACTAAATGAAGGCCAGATCTCCCCTGGCCAAACCTGATGATGACAAAAAGGCCAGATCTCCCCTGGCCAAACCTGATGATGACAAAAAGGCCAGATCTCCCCTGGCCAAACATGATATTGACTAAATGAAGGCCAGATCTCCCCTGGCCAAACCTGATGATGACTTAACGGAGGCCAGATCTCCCCTGGCCAAACCTGATATTGACTAAACGGAGGCCAGATCTCCCCTGGCCAAACATGATATTGACTAAACGGAGGCCAGATCTCCCCTGGCCAAACCTGATGATGACAAAAAGGCCAGATCTCCCCTGGCCAAACCTGATATTGACTAAACGGAGGCCAGATCTCCCCTGGCCAAACCTGATGATGACTTAACGGAGGCCAGATCTCCCCTGCCCAAACATGATATTGACTAAATGAAGGCCAGATCTCCCCTGGCCAAACTTGATATTGACTAAACGGAGGCCAGATCTCCCCTGGCCAAACCTGATGATGACTTAACGGAGGCCAGATCTCCCCTGGCCAAACATGATATTGACTAAATGAAGGCCAGATCTCCCCTGGCCAAACATGATATTGACTAAACGGAGGCCAGATCTCCCCTGGCCAAACATGATATTGACTAAATGAAGGCCAGATCTCCCCTGGCCAAACTTGATATTGACTAAACGGAGGCCAGATCTCCCCTGGCCAAACCTGATGATTGACTTAACGGAGGCCAGATCTCCCCTGGCCAAACATGATATTGACTAAACGGAGGCCAGATCTCCCCTGGCCAAACCTGATATTGACTAAACGGAGGCCAGATCTCCCCTGGCCAAACATGATATTGACTAAACGGAGGCCAGATCTCCCCTGGCCAAACCTGATGATGACTTAACGGAGGCCAGATCTCCCCTGGCCAAACATGATATTGACTAAACGGAGGCCAGATCTCCCCTGGCCAAACATGATGATGACAAAGAGGCCAGATCTCCCCTGGCCAAACTTGATATTGACTTAACGGAGGCCAGATCTCCCCTGGCCAAACATGATGATGACTAAACGGAGGCCAGATCTCCCCTGGCCAAACCTGATGATGACAAAGAGGCCAGATCTCCCCTGGCCAAACCTGATGATGACTTAATGGAGGCCAGATCTCCCCTGGCCAAACCTGATATTGACTAAACGGAGGCCAGATCTCCCCTGGCCAAACCTGATGATGACAAAGAGGCCAGATCTCCCCTGGCCAAACCTGATATTGACTAAACGGAGGCCAGATCTCCCCTGGCCAAACCTGATGATGACAAAGAGGCCAAATCCCCCCTGGCCTAAACCTGATATTGACTAAACGGAGGCCAGGTCTCCCCTGGCCAAACATGATATTGACTAAACGGAGGCCAGATCTCCCCTGGCCAAACCTGATATTGACTAAATGAAGGCCAGATCTCCCCTGGCCAAACCTGATGATGACTTAATGGAGGCCAGATCTCCCCTGGCCAAACATGATATTGACTAAACGGAGGCCAGATCTCCCCTGGCCAAACCTGATGATGACAAAAAGGCCAGATCTCCCCTGGCCAAACTTGATATTGACTAAACGGAGGCCAGATCTCCCCTGGCCAAACCTGATATTGACTAAATGAAGGCCAGATCTCCCCTGGCCAAACCTGATGATGACTTAATGGAGGCCAGATCTCCCCTGGCCAAACCTGATGATGACTTAATGGAGGCCAGATCTCCCCTGGCCAAACCTGATGATGACAAAGAGGCCAAATCTCCCCTGGCCAAACCTGATGATGACAAAAAGGCCAGATCTCCCCTGGCCAAACATGATATTGACTAAACGGAGGCCAGATCTCCCCTGGCCAAACCTGATATTGACTAAATGAAGGCCAGATCTCCCCTGGCCAAACCTGA
This sequence comes from Scylla paramamosain, assembly GCF_035594125.1. Lineage (NCBI taxonomy): Eukaryota > Metazoa > Arthropoda > Malacostraca > Decapoda > Portunidae > Scylla > Scylla paramamosain. The sequence continues at coordinate 2,253,738 of NC_087197.1, read as the reverse complement.
TGATGACTTAATGGAGGCCAGATCTCCCCTGGCCAAACCTGATGATGACAAAGAGGCCAAATCTCCCCTGGCCAAACCTGATATTGACTAAACGGAGGCCAGATCTCCCCTGGCCAAACATGATATTGACTAAACGGAGGCCAGATCTCCCCTGGCCAAACATGATATTGACTAAATGAAGGCCAGATCTCCCCTGGCCAAACATGATGATGACAAAAAGGCCAGATCTCCCCTGGCCAAACATGATATTGACTTAACGGAGGCCAGATCTCCCCTGGCCAAACCTGATATTGACTAAACGGAGGCCAGATCTCCCCTGGCCAAACATGATATTGACTTAACGGAGGCCAGATCTCCCCTGGCCAAACCTGATATTGACTAAATGAAGGCTAGATCTCCCCTGGCCAAACCTGATATTGACTAAACGGAGGCCAGATCTCCCCTGGCCAAACCTGATGATGACAAAAAGGCCAAATCTCCCCTGGCCAAACCTGATATTGACTAAACGAGGCCAGATCTCCCCTGGCCAAACCTGATGATGACTTAACGGAGGCCAGATCTCCCCTGGCCAAACATGATATTGACTAAACGGAGGCCAGATCTCCCCTGGCCAAACCTGATGATGACAAAGAGGCCAGATATCCCCTGGCCTAAACCTGATATTGACTAAACGGAGGCCAGATCTCCCCTGGCCAAACATGATATTGACTAAACGGAGGCCAGATCTCCCCTGGCCAAACATGATATTGACTAAATGAAGGCCAGATCTCCCCTGGCCAAACATGATGATGACTTAATGGAGGCCAGATCTCCCCTGGCCAAACCTGATATTGACTAAACGGAGGCCAGATCTCCCCTGGCCAAACCTGATGATGACAAAAAGGCCAGATCTCCCCTGGCCAAACATGATATTGACTAAATGAAGGCCAGATCTCCCCTGGCCAAACCTGATGATGACAAAAAGGCCAGATCTCCCCTGGCCAAACCTGATGATGACAAAAAGGCCAGATCTCCCCTGGCCAAACATGATATTGACTAAATGAAGGCCAGATCTCCCCTGGCCAAACCTGATGATGACAAAAAGGCCAGATCTCCCCTGGCCAAACCTGATGATGACAAAAAGGCCAGATCTCCCCTGGCCAAACATGATATTGACTAAATGAAGGCCAGATCTCCCCTGGCCAAACCTGATGATGACTTAACGGAGGCCAGATCTCCCCTGGCCTAAACCTGATATTGACTAAACGGAGGCCAGATCTCCCCTGGCCAAACATGATATTGACTAAACGGAGGCCAGATCTCCCCTGGCCAAACCTGATGATGACAAAAAGGCCAGATCTCCCCTGGCCAAACATGATATTGACTAAACGGAGGCCAGATCTCCCCTGGCCAAACTTGATATTGACTAAACGGAGGCCAGATCTCCCCTGGCCAAACCTGATGATGACTTAACGGAGGCCAGATCTCCCCTGGCCAAACATGATATTGACTAAACGGAGGCCAGATCTCCCCTGGCCAAACATGATGATGACTAAACGGAGGCCAGATCTCCCCTGGCCAAACATGATATTGACTAAACGGAGGCCAGATCTCCCCTGGCCAAACCTGATGATGACAAAGAGGCCAGATCTCCCCTGGCCAAACTTGATATTGACTAAACGGAGGCCAGATCTCCCCTGGCCAAACATGATATTGACTAAATGAAGGCTAGATCTCCCCTGGCCAAACATGATATTGACTAAATGAAGGCTAGATCTCCCCTGGCCAAACATGATATTGACTAAACGGAGGCCAGATCTCCCCTGGCCAAACCTGATGATGACAAAAAGGCCAAATCTCCCCTGGCCAAACCTGACGATGACTTAATGGAGGCCAGATCTCCCCTGGCCAAACCTGATGATGACAAAGAGGCCAAATCTCCCCTGGCCAAACCTGATATTGACTAAACGGAAGCCAAATCTCGCCTGGCCACACCTGCTGACCAAACCTACCGTGGACAAACTTGATGACAAACCAAACTTACCCTGGACAATCCTGACGACGACGACCAAACCTACCCTGGCCAAACCTATCCTGGCCAAACCTGATGACGACCCAAGCCTACCCTGGACAACTCTCCCCTGGCCACACATGACTGCTACCAAATTTCTCGTGGCCAGGAAAAAAAAATGACTTCTCTTTTCTTATTTTCGCTTATCTTTCCATCTTCTAAAATCTTCATTCATTCGTATATACGTTCATACATAGATATCATTTATAAGAGAGAGAGAGAGAGAGAGAGAGAGAGAGAGAGAGAGAGAGAGAGAGAGAGAGAGAGAGAGAGAGAGAGAGAGAGAGAGAGAGGCTAGGAATGAATGGGTGTGATAAGCAATCTCTCTCTCTCTCTCTCTCTCTCTCTCTCTCTCTCTCTCTCTCTCTCTCTCTCTCTCTCTCTCTCTCTCTCTCTCTCTCTCTCTCTCTCATAAACACTAACCCTTTTCATTCTTCCTTCTTCCTTCCCTCCCTCCCTCCCTGCTTACCACGTGAATACCTTGTAATTAACTAAAGAACACCTGCAGAGACCAAATATCAATAAAAGAAAGATGTAACAGTCCACTTTTTAAACTTACATTTTCTTTGATGTAATTTTGAAATAAGAGAATGTTAAATGTGTTTTTTATGATACACTTTGTTAATTTGATCAGTTCTTTTTGTAGGAGTGTGCTATTATATAATGAAAGCCTGCATCATCAAAATAACAAGGAAAACAAGGAAATAGTGAAATAATATAAAACAAAATCATAAAAAGAGCCAAAATATAGGAGAAATAACATGAACAAATCAATAGAATAAATAAGAAAACTACGAAAAAGAAAATAGACTATTAAAAATCTTAAAAAATATATAAAAATAGAGAAAATAGCCTACACTAAAAAAAATAATACATAAAACAATAAAAACACTACAAAAATATAATAAAATAATAAATATAAACTAAAATCACAAGAGAAACAAGCTAAACGAACGAAACAAAAAGTAAAGTAGCCCCGTTGGAAACAGAGAGAGAGGCTTTCATAGAACCGAACCATGGCGGGCACAGCACAAGAGGTCACCAACGCAATTACCCTCAAGGGCTCGGCACAGCTGGTGTCCGAGTTCTTCTGTGAGTACCAAGCCTTCCCGACCTCCTGACCTAACATGTGGAAGCTTGCCGAGGTCACTGGGGGCTGGGGGACCTTGAAAAGTGGGGGTATTAAATATGGCGGGTGAGCTGGGTGTTTTTTTAGATGTTAATGTTCAAAAACAAGGTTGAATTTGAATAGTTGAAATAGTTATGGTTAGTAATAGTAGTGACAGTATTTGGAAAGGCCAGGTGTATGCAGGTTGGGCTTAGATGTGTGTGTGTGTGTGTGTGTGTGTGTTCGTTGTTAGTGTAACGGTAACTGCCCACCTGCCTGTCAGTACTGTGGGAAAGATAACGTTCGTGGGTGACTAAAATAACAGAAAACTAAATAAAGCCATCTTATATTGGTTTGTGGGCAAGAAACCGTGTGTGAAGTATCAGAGGAGAGACTAATACATGGAGTTCCACAAGGTTAGCATCCACTAATAACATTTATGGGTGACTTAATTAACTAAAATCCCTAAAAATAAGAATAGACATAGTGGTTTGTGAGCAAGGAACCGTGTGTGAAGCATCAGAGAAAAGCCTAATACATGGAGTTCCACAAGGGCAGCATCCATTAATAACATTCAAGGCTGACAAAAATAACTTAACAAATCTCAAAAAATAACTGACATAGTGGTTTGTGAGCAAGGAACTGTGTGTGAAGTATCAGAGGAGAGACTAATACATGGAATTCCACAAGGGCAGCATCCATTAATAACATTCAAGGCTGACAAAAATAACTTAAATCTCAAAAAATAACTGACATAGTGGTTTGTGAGCAAGGAACTGTGTGTGAAGTATCAGAGGAGAGACTAATACATGGAGTTCCACAAGGGCAGCATCCATTAATAACATTCAAGGCTGACAAAATAACTAAAGAAATCCATAAAAATAATTGACATAGTGGTTTGTGAGCAAGGAACTGTGTGTGAAGTATCAGAGGAGAGACTAATACATGGAGTTCCACAAGGGCAGCATCCATTAATAACATTCAAGGCTGACAAAAATAACTAAAGAAATCCATAAAAATAATTGACATAGTGGTTTGTGAGCAAGGAACTGTGTGTGAAATAGCAGAGGAAAGCCTAATACATTTCCACAAGGGCAGCATCCACTAATATTCACTTCACCTACCAGACTTCGGCATCAACAGCATCTTGTACCAGCGAGGCATCTACCCACCAGACTCCTTCACTTTCAAGCAGCAATATGGCCTCACCCTCTACACCACCACCGACGCCGCTGTCAAGGAGTACCTCGATAACATCCTGGCCCAGATCAAGGGTGAGAGAGAGAGAGAGAGAGAGAGAGAGAGAGAGAGAGAGAGAGGTTTAGTTTGGAAGAAAAGATGGGGAAGAGAAGGATGCATGAAAAAAAGGAAGATAGGATAATTGAGAGAGAGAGAGAGAGAGAGAGAGAGAATATGGGAAGTAGTTTGAAAAAAATAAATAAATAAAAATAAGGAGAGGAAATAAGGAAGATATGATAATAGACAAAGATTAGAGAGAGAGAGAGAGAGAGAGAGAGAGAGAGAGAGAGAGAGAGAGAGAGAGAGAGAGAGAGTTATTTCATACACATAACTAATCACAACCCACAATCCATCTTGCTACAAACTGACCTGTGTGTGCGTGTGTGTGTGCGGCATGGACAGAGTGGCTGGAGGCTGGCGAGGTGCAGAGGCTGGTGCTGGTGGTGGCTAACGTGGACACCAAGGAAGTACTGGAGCGTTGGGACTTCATGGTGCAGCAGGAGGCCGGCTTCACTGCGGAGGAGGCTAAGGAGTAAGGCCTGGAGACGTCACAGCATCCGTCACCACATCTGGCATCTCATCTCTAGTCTTCCTGTGGTCTTGTTGGTCTTTGTTGTTTTTCGGGGCTATTCTGCTTCTTCCTTCACATCTTTCTCCTCCTCTCTTGTCTTCTGTGGTGTGTTTCGACTTTGTTTCCTCTTCCTGTTGTTGGTCTTCTGTGTTCATTTAGTTGTTCTTCTCTCGACCCATCACTCAGGTCTCTCTTTGTCTCTCATCTTCTCCTGTGCAGTCTTTCCATCTCTTTGTCTTGTCTTCTTCCTTCCTTCCTTTGCTGTTCATCTCTTCTTTCCATCTCTTCCATTCACAGTCAGATCATATTTTTCTTTGCTTTTAGTTGCTCTTAAATTTGAAGTGCACCTTATTTCTGTTGATTTTACCATTTGACATAGGATTTTTATGCAGATGTAAATTTTGTCACTGTAAGACCTTAGTTGTCGCAGCACCACACAAAAAACATCAGAATCACTTCCCTTTCTTTTAAATTCTAAGTGCTTCTTGTTTCTGTTAATACCCTTTAGCTTAACTGGTATTTTTATGACATTTGGACATCTTAATCACTTCCCTTCCCTTCACAGCGGCAAGGCAAGGACCAAGGACCTCAAGCTGATTCAGAAGGAGATGCGAGATGTCATTCGGCAGATCACAGCCTGCGTCACTTTCCTTCCCCTGCTGGACTGTGTGTGTGAGTAGTGCAGGGTGCAGGCTGCAGGCTGGAGGGTGGTCTCTTTGTGTGGGTATTGCAGGGTGGAGGCTGGAGGATGCTCTGTGTGTGTGTGTGTGTGTGTATGTGTGTATGTGTAGTGGAGGGTGTGAGGTGCGGCTAGACTGCTGCCTCACTTCACACTGTTCACATTTTGTTCTAGAGGTGCACAACAAACAAACAGATAAACAAACCTTCCTGATGTACAGATAGATAGATAAGCATCTCATTTAGACAAAAAGAAGCTTGAAAGACACCAAACAAACAAACACATGAAGAACAAGGCATTTACTAACAACCACCTCCATTTCAGGCTCGTTTGACCTCCAGGTGTACACCCACAAGGACACCAAGGCCTCGGAGAAGTGGATCGAGTCCCCACCCTGCTTCATTGCTAATTCTCAGGAAGTGCGGCTTAAGTCCTTTTCCACCTCCATCCAACGAGTGGACACCTGCGTCAGCTACAAGATGGATGACTGATGGGGTGGTGGTGGTGGTGGTGAACAGTGCCTTAAGGGATGGTGATGTGTTGAGTGAAGATGTGGTGGTGATGGGTGGATGATGGCCAGATTTGATGGTGGTGATGGTGGGTGAATGAAGGCAAGATGTGGTGATGGTGGTGATTGAAGGCTAGATGTGATGGTGGTGGTGAGTGGCTGAAGGCAAGACATGGTGAGGGTGATGGTGGTGGTGAGTGAAGGCAAGATATGATGTACTCTGCTTGATCCTGTTTTTTTCTCAGTTACCATCAAGTATTATCTAATTGTATCTGTTCCAACTTATATTACCCCCTTCTTGATTGCTGTTTGACCTGTTTAACTTGTTTGACTTCCATCTTGTGTTACCGAAGAGCAATCATCTTCCTCTTCTTCTTCCTGTCTTTCCCCGTTAACAGGAAGCATTGATCATTGCCTCCTTGTCCCCTTCTTCCTTCTTTTCATAATTCAGTGTTCTAAGGTGCTGGCAGGTCACATACTCATTCATGTTTCCTTATGTTCCTCTTCACTAACATTTTTCACAATACTCTGCTCCAGTATGTTTTTTTTTTTATTTAAGGAATGTGTTCTATTCATGTCTTCAGAAGAGTGAGCAAGAGGAGGCTGTGTAATGTAAGGTAATCGCTTCCTTTGCTTGTTGTTCTTGCTGTTCTGTATCTTGAGTCTTCAGTGATTGCTTGTAGGAAAGGTGACGATTCCCACGACCTGTGCTGCTCTTGTGTCTGTCAGCCAGTCGCTTCCTCCTGCTGCCAAGTCGTGATATTACACATTTGTTGCAGTGCGAGGTGTATGTATCCTAAAATCACCTTCTCTGCCACATTCCTGAGTTCAAAGTCCCACATGGGGCAGCCCAGACAAGGCACCACATTCCAAAGTTAGCGGTGGATGAATCTTTGCTGTGGCTTGTGAAGAGGTGGCCACGTGACACAAGAGTAATGTAAGGGAGCTGATCTTTCTGCTGTTCTGTTAGACTAAGCATGTATATGATAACTGCTCTTCCATTCTGCTGTTTTTTTTTTTTTACTTGATATAATAAATAGATTTTTTAACAAATTTCCTCAGTATCCTTGAAGCAACAGTGTCAGAGTAGGATAACTTTGACCTTTCCTTCAACCACTGCTCTTATTATTGATGTTTGTATGCAAGAGGAGGTCCACCTGAGGGAAGATAAAAAGGCTCATTGAAGATACCAGTCCCTATAAGGAAGTGGGCCAGAAAATAAATTAAATACTTAACTTGAAACCCCCTCTGTGCTGTTTATTCCCTTTGCATTGAACTGGATTCCTGTGTTGTGATCTTGTTTTGGGACAAGGCAAACCACACAGCAGCTCCCAAAACTAAAAATAAGAGGTGTACATCCTGACACAATGGACGATGTTATGACACGTTTGGTGATTATGGCAGCAACAGTTGGCAGCCCTGCACTCTAAGGATGGCTGCTGTACATTACGACCTAGGAGATAGATCAGCACATCAGCATCATGTCAAGCCATGCATGCCAACCTTACTGACACCACACGCGATCAGGCAGCAGGTGTTGTGTTCATTGTGCCACAGTTCACACCACACTAAAGACAGTTGTGGGAGCTCCTGTACACACACAAAGATCACAAAACTTCTGGTAACAAGAACCATCACATCACAGTTATTTAGGACACAATACATAGATAATTCAGTCCTTTTAGTGGGAACAGCAGCAGTGAGTCAAGCCGCAAGCAGGTCCCACTACTCAGCAGCTGCAGGTTAACAGACAGACAAGTAATGATCATATATTTTATGGAATGTGAGTTGTAACAGTACAGATGACTCGTTACTCCCGGAATGAAGGGAGGAAGGAAAGGACGAACTGATATAGTACATGGTGGTAACAAAATGTATGACAATTATTCAATATTTTGTTCACTTTGGTCTTGATGGAAAAGTTTGTTCCCTGCCTGGTATACACCCTGCTTCCCTGCCTGCCTGGTACACACCCTGCCTCCCTGCCTGCCTCGTCTTCCCGTGAGGCAAGCCAACACTCCAATCTTGGCACCACACTCAACTCTGACACACACATGGATACGGTGGTGTGTCTGTACGAGTGTCAGATGAGGACCTTGCAACTCTATTCTTTCTCTGATAAACTTTTAAATTCCACCTCTAGGCTATTAATGAGGCTCCTATTACTACGCCCATTCTTTCATAAACTATTCCTCTTTTTGGTCAGCCTTAAACTAATGACATTCGATTTCTTTGCCCGTTCTTTCACAAACTACTCTTTCTGTTCCATTTTCCAAACAATTTCAAGAGGATTTTCTACTTTTACTCCCATTCCTTCATGAAATGTTCCTCATTCGATTCTACCTTCCCCCCCATACTACACTTTCATTCCTGCCCCCTATTCTTTCACTAACTCCACTCCACCTTCCCCAATCTTATATTTTGTGTATGCTATCAAAATTAAGTCCTTCAGCACACATATCCTTTCTATAAGTGCTAACTCCTCTTTTTCATTTCAATCTTTTTATTTACTTTTTTTTTATAACTACTAATTTGCCTTTTTTTCTTTCCCATTCTGTCCTCCACATTCACTTTTCCCATCTACACAATGGCTTAATTTCATTCCATCTCCCAAACTATTATTTTCCACTGTCTCCCTTTTAAATATTTCTATCTTTCTAATTTCTTAAACCAAAATATCTTCCTACTAATATTTCTTCCATAACCTGACATCTTTCACCCCATACCCTCCAATATTTACAGCACCTTTAAATGAATCACCAGTTTCCTCATATTCTTCCTTCCACTTATCACAATCTGTGTTCATCTAAACCCCTTCCTATGTACACACACCAACTAATACCTGCCCTTGTAGCCAGATGCACAGGTGGTCTAAGTGCTAGCTTTAACAAACCACTCTATCTTTCTCTTCCCTCCTTCAACACACTCGCTCACTCCCTCTCGCTCCCACACGTCAACCAGTCATGGGATTCCTCAGGATGGGGGAGGGGAGGGGGCGGTTGTTTGAGCTGCCAGTACTGACTTGCTATGACTCCAGCTACAAGAGTTTAGGAGGGACTAATGGCTAATGGGTGTGTTTATATGTTTACCCTCCTATTGCACCTTCTGTTAATATCTTAAAGCACTTTCTCCATTTCTATCTTATTCATCTACCCGAGTATTTATCTCTGTCCCTATTTTTCTATTCTACCTACTCTTTTTCTACTTTGTTTCTCTTTATCCATCCTTCTATCCATGTCCCAAAAGGTTTCTAATTTATCCATCTATCCATCTATCCACAAAGATTTTTCTAGTTTACCTGCTTTATAAATTTGTTCATTTTTCCCTCTTCTTTACTGTATTTCTATCTCTACTATCTATCAAATCTTCCAAGGGCTTGTCTAGAGTGTCTGTCTGTATCTATCTTTGCTTCACTACTTTCTATTATTCATCTATACCCTCTTCTTCAGTCCACTCTTCTCTACAAATCCTCACCCACTTCCTCTTATTATCATTCTCTTTCTTAGCCATCAAACTCCTCCCTTCTGTCTCTCCTCCTTTGACTAAACCCTCCCCTTCCACAATCAGGTTCCTCTAATTACCTGCTTTCTTTTCTTTACTTCTTTATTACTTGTTCTCTACACCTATCTTCTACTTCTATCTATCATATCTCCCAGTCTTTTATTTTTATTTATTTATTTTTTTTACCTATCTCCACTGTTCCTATATTCTCTTTATCAATTTGCCGTTATCTTGATCTCCATCTCCTATTTACATTTTCTCTAGTACTCTCTCCCCATGACTCTAGTCCCTCCTGCCCCTCACCCAGCCCCCACCCATAGTCCCCTAAGCCTTCCCTGACTAACTCTGTATCTCTTTATGTACACTCTGCTCTGTGTAATATTTGACTTATAAATAAAGAAGATATATTTGCTCAGACAACTTATTCCACTACAGGTTACTATATAATCGCTTAGTGCAAAACGTACGAACATAGTGTGTGTCGTGTGAGGCCGGATGTGCTAATGATGGGCAAGGAAGTACAGTAAGGCATGGCTTGCTCTAGTGTAAGGCTAAAAGCACCATCTTTCACTTCATGTTCCCATATTCACACAGTCTTCACCAATTATCTCAGGGTTTTGAAAGTTACACACACACACACACACACACACACACACACACACACACACACACACACACACACACATGGAAACTTGAATTATTTTGTGTTGTAATATTCATTCTGTCTCTTGACTAATTCTCTTGAGTTTTAAAAGTTACACACACCTTGGTACGTAAATTATTTCATGTTTCCATTCCTACACTGTGTTTTGACTAATTCTCTCTTTGTTTTGAAAGTTACACACATCTTGGTACATAAATTATTTCATGCTTCCATTCCTACACCATGTTTTGACTAATTCTCTCTTAGTTTTGAAAGTTACACACATCTTGGTGCTTAAATCAATTCACCTAATATTCACAGTGTTTTGACAATTCTTTCTCTTTGTTCCTTGAAAGTTACACATATCTTGAAACTTAAATTATTTCACATTCCCATCTCTACACTGTCTTGACCAATTCTCTCTCTGTTTTGAAAGTTACACACATCTTGAAACTTAAATTATTTCATATTCCCATCCCTACTGTGACTAATTCTCTCTCTCTGTTTTGAAAGTTACACACACATCTTGGAACCTAAGTAATTTCACATCATAATATTCACAGAGTGTCTTGACCAGTTCTCTTGGGACTTGTAAGTTACACACACACGCCCTGAAGCTTCAATGACGGCCTCGGAAATGCATAAATAAAGGTAGCAGGAATCTATTAAATCATAGATAGGAAAGCTTTAGCAGCATAACAAGCACAGTACAGCTGACTAACATAACCTTTCGCTGAGACACAAAGATATATACTGCTGTGGCTTGAGAGAAACTAAACTACGATAAATAAAAGCCCATTCTACAGTGGCTTAAAACAAATGAGAATGGGGGAAAAAAAAAAAATCATGAATATAAGCTTGTGATGATACATTGGCTTCAAATAAACACAAACAACAAACAAATCAACAGAGTCACAACAAACCCTGTACAGTAATATGTTGACAATATACGATAATACCCTTTGGCACAGTGACACGCAAGGTTGCCCCGGTGTTCCTCCCCCCGTCAGCCATCAGCCAGTCACTCCCCGTCACCGCCTCGCCCCTGGAAGACTTGGTGTCGTTCCCTTGTTTGGGCATCTCTCCCTTGGTCACTCAGAACGACAACACTCCATCATTAGTCACTATGTACATTCCACACAGTCAAATTCCACCTACGAAGATTTCTCCAATAAAACATTCCCCCCCATGCTGAAAAACTGAACCTAACCTAACGAGGGGGAATTACTATGGAAGAAATGCTTATGGGAGAAAATATATGGGTAATTCCAACTTCTATAAACACTGGAAGGATGCATTCACTCTGATTCCACCATGATAACATCCCCATGCTAGAAAACTGGGATCTAACTTAACCTAAGCTCACCTAACGTAACCTAACCTAACCTAACCTAAGCTAGCCTAACCTAACCTAACCAAATCTAACCAAACCTAACTAAACCTAACCTAGCCTAACCTAAGCTACGCAACCACAAGCAAATTGCTATAGGGGAACACTCATGGGGGAAAAATGGCTGAGTGAAAGTTGTGTGTGAAATTCAAGAGTTCAATAAACATGGACGCGTTAACTATTTTGTGGATAGAAGCCTTGGACGTGGATTGGTGGAAAGGTGGAGGGGCAGAGGGCAGTGGATGACATGGATGCTGCTGGCTGTGTAAGTGGTCGCGCTGTGCATGAGTGGCGCTGTGCTGGCATCTGGCGAGTGGTGAGTGGGCTGTGCTGTGATATGTACAGATGTGTGCTGATGAACGTGAAAGTGTGAGAAAGTACAGGCGCCAATCTATCAATACTGAATCACCAAACGAGGCAGCAATGCAAGACGTCTGAAAGTGACGAGCATGAAAAAGTGAAAACACCAATCCGTCAATACTGAATCACAAAATGTTTAAAGGCATCACAGAATTACAGTCAGGTTCACAAGAAGGACCCTAAACTAAACGCTGCAAACTGGCTGGGAAGAATACAAAGCGAAATTAATTAGAAAAAAGAGTCGTAAACAAAAGAGAAATCACAGCAACAGAATCCATAGCACTTTATTGCCACTTGGCCTTCAAAAACGTATAGAAATAGATGAAACCACTGGAAGAATTATGCGAAGAGAAATTACAGCATCATAAAATCCCCAGTGCTGTGTTGCCCCTCAGATCTCAGTAACGCCTTGAAAAGAGAAGTGGCTGACTGCAGGAAAGAGGGAGGTAGAGGGCTGGTGGTGGTGGTGGTAGTGGTGGTGGTGAGGGTGAGTGGTGAGTTAGAGGTGATTGTCTGTGTCAGTGGTGGTGAAATGTGATATGTTTAGCAATATTGTGTGTTAACCTACTGTTTGAGATGTGGCAGCTACTACTACTACTACTACTACTACTACTACTACTACTGCTGCTGATGTTACCCTTACTCTTACTACTACTACAACAACTACTATTATATTACTATCATATATCATACACCTCCAACAACTACTATTACTACTATCAATACTCTTACTCCTCCAACTACTACTACTACTACTACACTACTAACATTACTCTTACTATTACTTCAACAACTACTACTACTACTAATATTGAAAATACTACAGTGCAACCATACTAATCCTGGCCACTACAGTCTCGGGGCCTTGGAGAGAGAGATGGCCCTTGACGCGGCTCTCCATCACATCCTAAACCTAAACGACAGATTAAAAAACAGCGTACACGTAGACGATTTGATACACTGAACAATACCAAATCATTCAGCTCCCTCAAAGTCCCATGTCTTGTTTTTTAATCCCACGTAAGTTATCACAGATGAGAAAATATATACTGACTGGAAAAACATCATTCGTGTCCCCTCGTAACTGGTGAGGGGGGCTGGGGGTGATACGTATGTACACACAGATATACGTGAGTTATGGGGGATGGGGGGTGGGGGTTAGTGTTGAAGTTTTGTGTTCTGATTCTCCCTCAGACGAGAACCATTCGCTCAGTTTTCATCGGGTAGGCTGCAGTGGCCAGACTATTATGATTTCCTACATTACAATGACTACCGGTTACTATTACTGCCATTACTACCATTACTTGTGCTGCTTCTCCTAACCACTACTACCACTACTACTACTACTATTAGGATTCACAACTTGCATCTTACTTCCAACTGCTATTACTACTAATGCTACAACTATTCAATTGACTACTATTTTCACGACAGCTCCAGGTTCTTGGTTTATATTTTTGACACCAGTACTGCATAGACACATCTCAGCCCATCCTGGAATGTTGCAACTCTTCCCTGTGCTCTACACTGCTTGGGACAGAAAGACCTGCTTCTGTATCACCAACATCAATAAACAATGACTTCCTATACAGCCAGCATTAATAAACACTTCTTCCTGTGACATTAACATCAATAAACACTTTTCTTTTGGTTATAAGCATCAACAAACACTGCATCAATATATAAATGTCTTTCTGTACCATTAGCGTCAAAAACACATGATTCTCGGTCATAAACATCACTTAATATCCCTCCCTCTATTGTAAGGCTCCACTAACACTTTCAATCCCAGGCCTTAGTATTTTTTTCTGCAGGCATCTTGATTTGCCAGGATTAGGTGCTTTCCTTCCCTACACAGCCTCAATGATCACTCCTTTCTTCATTTCTACATCTTGATCTTCTGCAAATACCTTTACTCGTCATGATTATCACTTCCTTCTCTGTTTTTCCTCAGACACTTCCTTCCTGTCGCAAGTATCATTTCTTCATCCACTTCTCCGCTTCTGGTTTCCCACAAACGCTCCCTTCGTACACCTTGAGTTGCCATAAATGCTTTGATTCTGTAGCTAAGGAGATGATTCACACTTGCTGCTGATTTCCCTGACATCAGCATTTAATTTTCCCCTGCCGCCGCCTCACAAACATTTACCTAATACATCGCGACCATACATAACCTCACACTTGCTTCTGACATCACCACATTAACAATTTTAACATTTTCTCAAATCATACATAAACACTTTCTTTTCTTTGCAATCACACAAACTAATCTTCTACAACCACACACACACACACAAACAAACACTCCCTTTTCTGCAACAGCACTTGGGCCACTCATCACAAGGTCACCCGTAAACCACAAGCAAAAGTCTTGTCACCAGCGCCCCGTCAGTGGTTCCCCTCTTGACGTGGCAGCAAAAGCACTCACTCACTTGGCAGGTCTTGGGGGGTGGGGGGAAGGGGGTTTCAGTCTCAGTCCCTGCCATTTATCACAGACACAAGGAGAGATTTGTTGTTACTCTCTCTTTGCAACAGTGCCATAAGTTCTTGCTTCTGTGGCAACTTTCAATCAGTAATTCAATCGGTTTCTCTTCTTGGAGCCCTTGCTAATCAGTTTCCATCCGTCTGATCCCTTTATCTCTCACCCAAACCAAATCTTGTAATGTAAACTTATAAACAGAAGAGGATGATTGGATTGGAACTCTCCCACCTTTTCTTGCTTTCTTTTCTATCCTGCTCCTGTGACTTAAATCAATCAGTCAATCAGTCAATCTGTTTATCTCTTCTTCAAATCAAGTTCTTTTACGTAAACTACTGTGGCTTAAATCAGTCAGTCAATCAGTTATTTCTTCTTCAAATCAAGTCCTTTTACGTAAACTCCTGTGGCTTAAATCAATCAGTCAATCAGTTATTTCTTCTTCAAATCAAGTCCTTTTACGTAAACTCCTGTGGCTTAAATCAATCAGTCAATCAGTTATTTCTTCTTCAAATCAAGTCCTTTTACGTAAACTCCTTTGGCTTAAATCAATCAGTCAATCAATTATTTCTTCTTCAAATCAAGTCCATACCATCCCACCTCTCTCACATACTTCCCACCAGCATAACGTTGGGTTGCAGTTTAACGAAGGCTGTGTACTGAGGCTCAAATGTAATACTGTACTGCAAGGAAGATCAGGTGACCCCCAAGTGAGTGAGGCTTGTGAGGCGTCCGAGATGTGTTGACAGCGAGGTGGAGAATGGGATGAGTGAGTGGGTGTGTGAAGAAAGGGATGAATGAGTGTGTGAGGTGAAGGATGGATGAGTGTGTGATGGATGAGTGAGTGTGAGGGCCATGAGGGTGGAAGGAGGGTGGTGTGTGGTGATGGTAGTGTGGATCCAACTGTAAGAACATTGTACATTAGTGAAAGATTAGATTAAATTTATTCTCCAGCTTTGGGTAATCCATCTGACTGTTCTCTTTTGGGACTGGCACCTCACTGGCCCTTTTGTTGTGGCCCCTTTTGTTGTCCCAAACCACAGCCAATCCTACATGAAGAAGAGGAGGGTACAGATAATGTGCATAAGTGTATATTTGTGTCCTGTGGCAAAATGCAGTGTATGAGAAGTGAGATAGGAGGGTACAGATGAGATTTACAATGAGAACTATGTATGTTTATCCCATGTATAGGAAAAGCATTGTATATTAGTGAAAGGACAGCAGGGTACAGATGAGGTGCATGATAAAAATATGTATTTATGGCCCTGTGTCAAAATTAAAGATGAGGTTTACGATGACAAATAAGTATGTCTGTCCCAAGTATAGGGAGAACATTGTACATTAGTGACAAGACAGAAGGGCATGGATGAGGTGTATGATAAGAAACGTGTATCTATGTTTCAGTGTGTGTGTGTGTGTGTGTGTGTGTGTGTGTGTTTAGATGATTTCTCTCATTCTTATCCTTGCCACATCCTCCACACACCATCTCCAGGTCTTGCTCCTTCAACTGCTCTTCTTCCTCTAACTCCAACACTCCTCTGCTTGTTAGTGTTTAAAGTCTGTGCCACATTTAATCACACACAATCTTTTCTGTGATTCTCTTCTTTTCATCCTTGCCACTTCCTCCACACACCATCTCCAGGTCTTGCTCCTTCCACTGTTCTTCTAACTTCATCTCCAAAATTCCTCTTTCCCACATTCATACACACGATTTCTCTGGTGTTCGTTCATGTCATGTTCTCTGCACACTCTGTCTTAATGCTTCTGATGGTCTCACTATCTCCAGGTCTTCTCTGCCCCCTTCCACTGATCTTCTTTCTTCAGTGTTCCTCTGCCTCATCATACAGGAAGTTATCAATGCAAAAGACATTTTAAGAGAGCCATCCCTCCTCTCTCTCTCTCTCTCTCTTTCTCTCTCCTAACCTCACTCACTCTTGCTGACTCACTCACCCTCCTTGAGTTCCCGCCACTTGTTCATCTGTGTGTGTTTGTGTTAGTTTTCTGTAATGTGTTCAAAATATTTACACCTGTTTAGACTGAGGTGTGTTTTTATTTATTTATTTTATTTTTTTGAGTGTATAGACTGCATGATGTGTTTTGTGAAGAATGTATGTGTGTGTGTGTGTGTGTGTGTGTGTGTGTGAGGTTAAATCCCTTGCATACATTTCCATAAGGCTCCTGAGCTTCATGCATGTAACACACACCATGACGACCAGAAACACACCACCACAGGACTCTTCTATACACATGGATGGTGCACACACACACACACACACACACACACACACAAAAAGAATACATTTGATTGTGCCCATTCCTCTCTCAACACCTCAACACCTCTCAATACAGAAATCAAAACAAACTGCACTACCAACAACACTCCACCTCTCTCTTGCTCACTCTCATATTCACTTTTCTGACGGACGGGACTCAATTATCCCCTTCAGCGCACCTCCCGGCTCCCTCAGAAGGGGTGGGCAGCATTTGGGGCATCATGGGGGTGCGGGTGAAGGCATCAGGACCCCTCCCACGGCGCCAGTGACCCGCCTGAGAAGAGCAGTGGTGTGGTGGGCAGAGGGAGGTTAGAGACGCCCTCCCTGCATCCGCCACACTTGCGCACCTCTGGATTCACCCCCTGTGCCTGAAGGAGGAAAGATGCAAAGGGAGGTCACCATAAACTGCTAAAAAATACATAAATTCTGATCCACATACGACCGATACAACAGTACAGTCATAGCAAACAGTTGAAGGAATCTAGACACACAGGTGGTTGTGATAAACATGACCCAGATACACACAGATAGACAGGGTAAAGAGTTAAAGGAATCTAGAAACAGGTAAACAGAGGAAATAGTTGAAGAATCTACACACAGCTAAACAGTTCAAGGAAATCCAGACACAAAGGTAAACAACAATAACAACAAAATCTAAGCCTTTAATGACCTGTGGCTGGTGAAGGACAAACAAGTATAAACAGTTAAAAATCCATATATTCTGACTCCCTGGTAGTTCGGACATACAGAGCGTCACTGTAAACACTTAATAAACACTCCCAAAACTCCACCCTCTGCACCTGGTGAGGGTCAGACACACAGGTAATACTAAACAGTTAAAAAGAGTTAAAAAACCTCAACCCTTGTAGCTGGAGAGTGGTAGACACACAAGTACAGACACAGTAAACTATTAAAGAATCCAGCTACACAAAACACAATCCATGGATAAGAAACCACATAGATAACAAAGCAAGGATAGGTGTGTACATTAATAAACAGTGAATGAGAGGGAAGAACCATTTTACTTGCCTTGTTGTTGCTGATAAACTCCCGAAGGCGACTCACCAGATGCTTGTTTGATTCGTTGAACTTCTCAACGCTGTGAATGGAGACGAAGATGAGTAAGAGTGAGTGAGTGTGAGTGAGGGTGAAAATTACGTTCCCAAGTGGTGTGTGAGTTTACGTGCCCCACCTCACAGCCAAAAAGTCCTCCAATGTTGTAATCTCAGTCTATATTGAGAGAAGCCGTTCATGTCTCTTTCACTCATCTTCATTTTGTCTGGCAGTGAACTGGTGTAGCATGGAGTTGGTTTTCCTGTGTGTGTGTGTGTGTGTGTGTGTGTGTGTGTGTGTGTGTGTGTGTGTGTGTGTGTGTGTGTGTGTGTGTGTGTGTGTGTGTGTGTGTGTGTGTGTGTGTGTGTGTGTGTGTGTGTTTGCTTCAGGGGACAAGCAGCTACCAACACTCACCTCTCTGGGCTGAAGAGGTGGTGTGTGGTAATCTTGCGGGACACCTGCTGGTTCAGTGTGGCGTCGAAGAGTGGCAGGCCAAAGTGACACTCCAGAAGATGCCACTGGTCCACTGCCGCCCAGCCTCCCAGGGGCAGTGTCATGGAGCCTCGGTCACTGCCAAATACACAGTAAAGAGTCAGTGGTTATTCATTTATAAAGGATTTGATCTCTTGTATGTGTATAAGGGTTCAATCTTTCAATCTTTCATTTATATGTATGTAGGATTTAATGTTCTTTCCACAATATATAGGGTTTAATCTTCTTTTACACACATACAAAGGGTTTAATCTTCTTTTACACACATACAAAGGGTTTAATCTTCTACCCACATATGCACATGAAAAGGATTCAGTCTTATATTCACATATATGTCAAAGATATCACTCTTAATCCAAACACACACATGAAAGAATCTGATCCTACATTCACAC
>NC_087197.1:2215000-2232500 GCF_035594125.1 Scylla paramamosain | reverse complement strand
CACACACCCTGGGGCAGCAGCAGCGAGGGAGGCCCTGACCCGGTGATGTGGTAGATGTACAGCTTGAACCAGGTGGAGTTGACCTCAGGGACTGCTGGGCCAAAATGTGGTGGCGTTTCTCCCTCAATGGCTGAGATCTCGTAGCTGAGTGGGGCCATGGACACCAGGAACCTGTGGGTGAGAGGCAGTGATGTGTAGATAACCGGGGGAAGCAGTTTTTTCGATTTTTTAATTTTTGTAAGATGGGTTCTGGCCAAGGGCAAGAAAACTGGAATAAAGGCAAACTGAAGGAGTTTACAGGCCAGTCCTCCAAGCCTCTGGGACTCAAGACATGTCATCACTACAATTTTGTTTAATGTTATTTTCTTTATGTATTAAGATGACTAGTGAGTCTCTCCCAGTCTGCTTCAGTCATGGTCAACCTCTTCTCTGACATTTAATCTTGCAGTGTCTTCCTCCGAACATCAAATCAAGATCTTTAGTCCCCTCACTGATCTTGCAACGATCTCTCCTGATGTGCCAATACCAACCCACTCAACACCTCCTCAATACAGTCACCACCACCTCAACTTACACCACACCACTGAGAAGCAGCAGCACTCAACAAAACACACTGAACACCCAAGACTCCCCATTCACTCACTGGTAATTCTTTTTGAGTAGCCTGGCAGTGGTGGCGGGGTCCAGGTTGCTCAGACTCTCCCAGCGGATCAGATCGAGGGCTGGCGGCAGGTCCTGGGAGGGCGGACACAGCTCCCGGTTGTGACGCAGGAAGGTAACTGAGGTGCGCAGGGTGAGGGCGTGTTCAAAGTACCTCTGTGCCTCACCCTCGGAGTCTGACCTGAGGAGTGAGGGTCAGGGGTTGGTGGATTAGGGCGATGGATGGCTGTGATGGTGGTGGTACTTTATAGTGGTGAGTGAAGAGATTAGGGTGATGGGATTGGTGTGGTGACTGAAGGGTTTGGTGTGGTGAGTGAAGGGTTTTGGGTAATGGGTAGTTGTGGTGGTGGTGAGTGAAGGATTTATGGTGATGGATTGCTGTGGTGAGCGAAGGGTTCTGGGTGACGGTTTGCTGTGGTAGTGGTGGTGCTTGTTGATGGTGAGTGAAGGGAAGTGGTGGGAATATTGTGATGACTGAGGAATGGGTCATGTCATGCTTTGGTTGTCCCTATTAGAAGTTACCACAGCAGAATACGACAAACTTTAACCGTCAAAGGATCAAACAAGACAATATCATCAGGGAAGCAATAAAAGACAATCAAATCAAGTTCAATCAAAATAGTTCATGAGACACACATATACACCCAGTCTTCTCAACAGTAAGCACCTCAAAGTACCAGACTCTTGCAAAACAGAAAATGACAATGAAAAATAATAATCACTTCATCTCTGTGTTCATCTGACAGTCTGTATGTCTCCCCAACTCTCTCTGTCTTTCTCCCCAACTGTCTGTCTGTCTGTCTCCCCAACTGTGTCTCACTCTCTGTCTGTCTGTCTCGCTAACTCTGTCTCTCTCTAAGTCTGTCTCTTCAACTCTGTCTGTCGGTCTCCCTAACTCTATCTCTCTCTAAGTCTGCTTCTTCAACTCTGTCTGTCAGTCTCTTAACTGTCTTTGTCTGTCTGTAAGTCTGTCTCTCCAACTCTATCTATTTCTGTCTCCTCAACTCTGTCTGTCTGTCTGTCTCTCCCTCACCTCTGTATCTTGTCCAGCTCTGAGATGAGAGAGTCCAGCCCCTCATCCAGCATCTTGCCCACCTCAAACATGGTGACTGCATGACTCTTGAGACCCTGCAAGGACAGTGACATGCTAAACACACAGCAACGTACTCACTTTAACACTTACACTTTTCAATAACGCTTAGTACACACACACAAACAGACACACACACCATCCTTGTATATACTCCTACTACACACACACGCACACAAACACCTGCGACGACACTGCACACACCTGCGACAAGTTCCCCATCATAAGAAAGGCTGTTAGCGTTGAGTCATAGAGGAACGCAATCCTTTTGTTCTGGCCGGGAAACGAGAATCCTGAAGCCAAGGGATCGTCTATGGGGGTGTGAGGGGTGGTCTGGCCTGGGTCCTCCATGCCTCCCTCCCCCGGCGTGGTCTCGGCAAGTGCAGACTCCAGCTCGAGAAGGAGGAGGTCATCTGCTGTGGTGGATGCTGGCATGCTGTGATGGTGAGGGGAAGGATGGTGAGGAGAAAGGCAGAATGGTGATGGTGGTGATGGTGAGGAAGATAAAATGGTGAGATAGGAAGGAATGGGGAATGTATAGTGATGAGAGAGAGAGAGAGAGAGAGAGAGAGAGAGAGAGAGAGAGAGAGAGAGAGAGAGAGAGAGAGAGAGAGAGAGAGAGAGAGAGAGAGAGAGAGAGAGCACATAACATAAAAAATCAGCAACAACAACAAAAATAATGACAATAATAAACTCTACATGACTGACAACAACAAGAGCAACAAAAACAATAACAACAAAACACACACACACAATAAATAAATAAATAAATAGATAAAAAAACAAAACAAAAAAAACAATAAACGCCATCACAAAATCCCAATCTTCCCCATCACCCCATTACTGACACACCATCACCCATCACTCCCATCCCTATAAAAACAACTCAAATCCCCATCATAAAATTCCTACACCCCTTCTCAATTCGCCTATCTCCGTACCCCATCCCCCATTCCCCATCACCCACTTCTTCCTGGAGTTGAGGGAGGTGGTGGCAGCCTCCCATGACGGATGCATCTCAAGTGTGGAGGTCTCGGCATTCTTCTTGTGGGCAAATCCGAGGCGACAGAAGAGGGAGATGGCCACTTTAACGAGAGACAGGTCGATCTCCAGCATCTTAGCCAGCTGTAGGAGGACCAGAAGGAGAAGGAACAGGAAGAGGATGAGGAACAAGAGCAGGGGCGGAAAGATGAGGAACAAGAGCAGGAGTAGGAGGATGAGGGACAGGAGGAACAACAGGAGGGGTAACAGGAGCAGGAGGGACAGGAACAGGAGGAGCAGCAGGAAATGTGTTAGTTTGTTGACAGAATACATTTTACATAATAATTCTTTTCAATTCTGCATAGCCCTTACATATGAGTACATGAGGTAGCCAAAACAGCAACTGATTTTTTGCTCCTTGTAAGGGGAATGGTGGAAGGGGAGGAGGAAGAGGTGGTGAATTACATAAGGATAAATACAAAAGAGTAACTAACAGCAACTGACTTTTTGCCTCTAGTACTAGTGTTTAGATCATGTTAACTTACTACACACACACACACACACACACACACACACACACACACACACACACACACACACACACCTCACAGACATGAGTGTGTTCATCGATGGAGACAAAGATCTTGTACATTAGGCTCTCCAGGTAGTCTCCAAGCACCCTGTTCATGACGAAGCCTTCCAGCGGCGGCACAGAGATGAGGTCTGTGTCGTTGATTGGCACATCCAGGTACACCAGCCCCTTCCTGTTGGTGTGGCTACATGTTACATCACGTTTCTGGGTTTGTTTACGTTTTGACTTGTTGTGCTTGAGTGCCAGTATAGTATAGATCATGTTTAAGGAGTAGTAGTAGTAGTAGTAGTAGTATAGTAGGAGGAGGAGGAGGAGGAGGAGGAGGAGGAGGAGGTTTCCAGCCACTTATACTCATTATTCTAGTGCAGAAGAAATGAAAGAAAGGAAAGTACTATGAGCATTGGTATAAACAAATGAATGGAAGGTATGCAAGGGTATATGTAGAGATGAAAGAAAACAAAGGTGTATTATAAAGTGAGAGAGAGAGAGAGAGAGAGAGAGAGAGAGAGAGAGAGAGAGAGAGAGAGAGAGAGAGAGAGAGAGAGAGAGAGAGAGAGAGAGAGAGAGAGAGAGAGAGAGAGAGAGAGAGAGAGAGAGAGAATAGAGGAATATAACACAGTACATGACTAAGCACCAACATAATCCTTTTCTCTCTCTCTCTCTCTCTCTCTGCCTGCTTCATCTCTGTACTCATTTCATATATCAACTCAAACACTTCTTTTTATTTATTTACTTTTTGCTTCATCCATAAATTTCTACATCTTTTAATTATCTTCTTTCATTACTACATCTCTCCCTGACCCAGCTCTTTTCTATTTAATTCCCACATTCCTAAAAGCTTTACGTATTTTCACTCATCCATCCCCCCTCTCTCCCTGTGCCTGACCCAGTACTCACGCATATAAGCTATGCACACACTCCCTGTCGAGGTCACCGGCCTTCTGCGACCCCTCATCAATTAAGGAGTCGATCACCACCTTCTCCCTCTCCTTCACCAAGCTCTGTGTGGGAGGGATGGTGGTCAAGGTGGAGCATCATGTAGGGACTGCCACGTGTCGGCCTGGTGGCTTCCTGCAGCTGTCCTTCCCTTCCACTTGTGTTCTTACGTTATGCTGGGTAAGTTTATGTCAAGGAGCAATGTTATGGGTTGCCACAGCATGTCACATCAATGCCACTCACTAGTAAATGTATGAATGTCTTTGTCCATCACACACCACCACACACACCACAAACACCACAAACACTACACAACATCCCACATCACCACCACAAACCTTAGTACCTTCCCCAATCACACGCACACAACACCCAACACCACCACAAATATTAATAACCACCCCAGTCACAAACACACACACACACACACACCCCCGCATCACCACAAGTCTTAATAACCTTATCAATCACCCCACATCACCATCAAAGACTTAATAACCTCCCCAGCTGCCACACACACACACACACACACACACACCACCACACACCTTGATGTCGTCCTCAGTGATGCAGCCCACACACACCATCCACCAGGACTCCACTGTGATTTCTGAGGGAAGGGCTGGCAGGAGGTCCCTCACATTCTTCTTTCGAAACAGCTTGCGGCTTGACCTGCACTGGTTCATGAGGTCAATGTACTGGTTCCGACCTATGCCGAGGAGACGCAGACCTGTGGATGTTGTGGGTATGTCAGTTTTTGGTTTGGTTAGGTTAGGTTAGGTTTAGTTAAGTTAGGTTAAGTTAGGTTTTATTCAGGGACTTTTAGGATAAGTTAACACAAGAAATTTTGGATTAAAGTTAGGTTTAGTCAAGGGGGTTTCAAATTAGGTTAGACTTTTGCAGGGAAGGACCTCATTACAAAGGGACAGGAATATGATACAGTACACTTCACAACAACACATGAAGCATAAAAACAACAACAAATATAAAAAACGTAAGCCACAAAAGCAAAGACGTCATCAAAGCTTACAATCCGCGGCAGTGAAATTAGGCAGGGAGTCGTAGCTTTTCTCGGCCGTCATGATCTCTGTGAGGATGGAGATGTAGTACTGGAAGGGCGTCACCCGGAGACCCTTCACCACCACGTCAGACAGGTGGTAGGGGTACATCATGAGGTGCGCCCGGCTATAGGAGAGCAGGTCCTCGTAGTAAGCTCTCTCATTCTTCACAAATTGTCGTACTGTGGGGGTGTGAGAGGAAAGGGGTGTCAGATTGGTGGTGGTGGTGGTGGTGGTGGTGGTGGTGATGGTGGTAGTTTGTGTGTGTTTATTTATCTATTTTTTATGTGACTGCTGCTGCTAATGATGTTTTGAAAGTGTATGCATTTTTATTTATTTATTTTTCATGTAAGAGGGACACAGGCCAAGGGCAAAAAAAAAATAAATAAATAAATAAAAAAATAAATAATTCATATATAAAAAAAAGCCCAATGAGACACCAGGCCCCCAAAAAACGACCAAAAAAGAACTAACTAGATCTTACCTAACTGTTCTTACATAACTTCATCTTTATAGAACTGAGTCAAGTTTGTAATATCCTTTCTTTTGAGGACAAATATAATGTGTGTGTGTGTGTGTGTGTGTGTGTGAAAGAGATAGAGACCATACATAGATAAATACATAGATAGATAGACAGAATATAAAAAAAGGATGTGTGCAGGTGTGTGTGTGTGTGTGTGTGTGTGTGTGTGTGTGTGTGTGTGTGTGTGTGTGTGTGTGTGTGTGTGTGTGTGTGTGTGTGTATGTGTGTGTGTGTGTGTGTGTGTGTGTGTGTGTGTGTGTGTGTGTGTGTGTGTGTGAGAGAGGTATGGGTGTGCATGTGTGGGCATAATAATATCACTAATGCTGGCAATGGCTTAACCAGCACATTTCACATTCTCAGTCTTTCAATAAATATTTACACTTCCTTCCCACCACAACATATCGTCATCCAGAGCACCAAGTCACTTCACGGGATACATCTACTGCACCACCTTCAGGAGAAAGCATCAACACCAGCCTTACCTACTTCACCATCTACTGTTTATCTCTGTATTCTTGTATGCAGGATTTCTAAGATGCAATTACTACACCCTACTGGCTTTCACATCAAGGTCACATTCTCCAACCTCTTATCTTCACCAGTTGACAGGGTGTAGTGCAAGTTATTGGGGTTTTCAAGGGTGTTTTCATGATTCCAGGTGTAGTTTGAAAGATTACAGTGGAAGTTGTTGACAGGGTGTGGTGCAAGTTACTGGGGTTTTCAAGGGTGTTTTCATGATTCCAGGTGTAGTCTTACAGATTATAGTGGAAGTTGTTGGCCTTTTCAATCTTTCAAGGTGATAATTAACTCTATGACTGCCACATGGTACACCTTTCCCTAATCACCAATCACTCTGAGACACCTTGACTTGTTGTACAGCCACATCCAATCTTTGCACTGGGTAGATATTGCAAAACGTATTCTTTTTCATCCCTAATTTTCTTGTAGATACTTGTAAAGACTTCATAGATTGCTTCTGGTGCTGCTAATTGTTTGGTGTTGCAGTGAATAGGTTAACAAGGATTCTACACCTATCAACAGGAAAACACTCATGAGAACCTGACAAATTGGTGTGGCCCTTGAAAACAGTTATAATGGAAACCCACCACACTTCAAAGCACAGGCAAACACATCTGGACCTCGAGCCAAAGAGCAAAGACATCTGAAGCTCAAGCTGCAAGAGAAGTAAAGGAACCAGGCAGAAAATAAGTACAAGATAAACAAGGTCTTTGAAAATAGTTATAAAAGGAATCCGCCAAGCTTGAAAAACACAAGCAAGAACATCTGGATCTCAGTCACAAGGGAAACAAAATGAACCAGGTAGAAAATACACTGAAGTTGACCAAAGAGGAGAAACAGCACCAATATAAAAAAAGCTTAAAAAGTGGTGAAATAAACATCCAAGGAATATATATATGCCAAACACCTGGTGACTAACTTTACAACAGGGGACGGTTTAATTATCCAGGTGTGTGGGGCAGGGCAGCGTGATGAGGGTGAGTAATGCAGGTGTGTGGTGGGGGAGAGGGGCTGGCTGGGTAATGGGAGGTGTTATTAAGGCCACACCTGTGCTGAGGAGCCTGGCATGGACTTGGCTAATGGCAGGGGAAGCAGGTGTTGTGTCTGTGGTATATTTGGAAGGTGGCAACAAGGATGGGTCTTGATACGTGAACATTATAACATTTATGGATCTGAAGTTTTGAATATTTTTGCTATCATCATTTTTTTTTTTTATCATTCCTCTCACCTGCTTTGATTTTTCTTTCCATTAGCACTGTAACCTAATGCAGCCTCTTAATAAGATCTCTATAGTTTTTTTTAATATTCTCTATGCTTTTATTAATGCTTTTTTTTAATCAGTTTTTGTTATTTTAGTTGATAATGTATTTTTTTTTTTGTTTTTACCTGTGTTTTTTTGTATGTGTAAGGACTTCCTTGGTGAATAAATCAATAGTTATCATCTGCCATCATCACTGCAATATTTACCCAAGTTTCCCCTGAACCTCTGCTGCGTCTTGATGCTGTACTCTGCCACCTGCTTCTCATACTCCTTCTGTGAGTTCCCCAGCAGCTGCAACAGGTGAAAAAAAAAGAGAAATAAGCAGTGCTATCAAATATACATGATTGCTAACCCATTTCTTAACATTAAAATTATTAGTAACCAATACCATCACTAATGTATGTTACCATTACCATAACTACTGCTACTAAACACTTATTATCATTACCACAACCATTACTACTGAACCACCACCAGCACCAGCGTCACCATTACCACACCCACCACCACCACCATCACTGTCCCCATCACCATAACCTAAGGGGGAGATCCAACTATTTTTTAATCTTTAATTTCTTAACCTTGTTGTTTTACATCTTTGTAATTTAATTTTAGATTTGTTAATCATGAAATGCAAATGATTATCTTGGGTGCATAAATTTCAATGTTTTTAATCTTTTATACTTTTATGTTTCAACTACTACATTTTAATTTTAGCTCTCTTAAGGGGGTCCTGGGGGGCACAACTCCCTAGTCGGGTTAGTAATGTAAGGTAATGCTAGGTTGTCAGGATAGAAATTTTCCCACTTGTCAAAACGTAGCGTCACATTCTTAAACTTTTTCATGAATGTCAAAATATCCCCTAATTTGACTTCCAGCACTACACGACCTCACTCTCCGCATCTCCCTCCCCGAAACCTCTGCTTCCCCACAGGTCCCTCAAATTTGTTGGGAGAAACGGGAGGTGTTCATTATGTGACAAGGAGTTATTATAAATTTTCACCAAACCCGCTACCACCACCACCACCACCACTGTCACCTTTACCACAACCCGTTACTCTCAACTACTACCACCATAACCACAACCTATTACCTGCTGCCACAACCGCAACCATCCTATTACTACTCACCCATCACAACCACCACCACAACCCATACCAGAGGAGGTCTCACCTGTCTGACGGAGAGAGGAAGTTTCTCCCACACACAGTTTTGGGCGATGTATGTCTCTATTTCAGACGCCATGGCTGCCCCTGGAGGCTACGTGTACTGCAGAAGGAGTCACATGTCGTCCTGGGCTCCTACAGGACACTAGGGCACAGTAATAATCTGTCTGAGTGTGTGAGCGTAGCAGTGTTGTTATGAGAGCAAGGAGCCGCAATGTTTATGTGGAGGGAAGTATAAGGGGCGAGGCTCAGCTGGCCGACAAGGGATTCAATACTCTATACGTTGGATTTATTAAGTACATTTTGCTTGGTGGGATGAAAGGGTTTGGTGAGGAAAATAATGAGACTTGCAAAAAAGATGATGTTGATAAAAATTAGGGTAAAAGTTAACTAAATTATATCGAGTGCCGTTATAAAGGCGGATAGTGGCGGGTTAATATGAATTAATACAAGTTGACATCTAATAACAGTGCTTGGATTCACTATAACAGTCCCAACGCTAGAGTGATGGAAAAAAAAAAATCATTCTCAACTCTACCAGCGAGAAGAGAAGCAAAAGATGACGATATAGACCTCCTGGTGGAAGACTTATGAAATTTTTTAGCTTTTATCGCGGACAACAAGGCTATAGTCAGGTCAGCGTTCTGTTAGGCATATTAGGTCACAATAAATAAGGTGTCTGTTCAGAGATATCATAGAGCAGGCATAGCTTTGGTATTGTTTGTGGGAGCTAGTGGACGTGTCTTATTGGAGTGGTGGTGTTAAGTGTAGGTGGAGACAGTGTGGGTAGGCAAAAAAAAAAAAAAAAAAAAAAACACAAAGTTACGAGGCTTTTGATACAGAAAAAAAATATATAACACTTTTATTCATCCAGTCAACGTATGTGGGGTGAAAAAAATTAGAAGTTTGGGAGGTGAGGCGTAAAGAGATCACAGTGTCGCAATTATTTATTTCACAATAACCTTTAGGAGGATAGGAAAAAAAAAAGATCGATGACGTGAAGGGCTTTCTTATAAGGCTGGTGTCCTAAGGAAGTGTGTGGGTGAGAGGCGAGGCGAAGGAAGGGAAGGGAGGGAGGGGATTGGAGGTAGGGAGGGAGGATCAGACCATCAGGAGGAGGATCACGCGGCTGCACCTCAAGGCCACCACCGTCTATGACTTAAAACCTACAAAAGCTTCCAATTTTAAAATTTTCCTGATTTTTCCTACACGTTCAGCACCTCTTTATGCAATCAAAATTACCTAAAACAACCCAAAATAATAAAATCTACATGAATAAAACTACAACTATGTGAGGCTAGTAAGATAAAGAGGGATTCGGGAAAGGGAAAAGAATTACGTCATCATTATTATGGAGGGTGACGAAGGCTGGGCTCAGTGTTGGCTCAAGCCTTGTAGAGGGAGGGTGTACATCACGCTGCTCCCAGACGCCTTCGCTATGGCTCCCGAAGACGCTGTACCGCACTGGGAGGAATTTTACTTAGGCTCCCGGCGGTTCCAGTTCGTAGCGGATGGACTCGGAATGCCCATTGACCAGGTGACCTTTCCTAGTACCCGCGTGACCTGTTGTCGAGGTCATAGGCAGGGCAACAATGGGGGTGAATGGGAGGGATTTATGTCAGGTCACTCTGGGTCACGTTGCCTTGCCTACTTGTTGCTGTTCTCTCAAGGTCACGCTCCCGACCCCATGGTGTATGTTGTGACCTTGAGTGACCTGTGTGTGCTACGTGTGAGTGTAGTGTATGTATGTATGTATGCATGCACGTGTGACCTTCATAGTTTGGGTCATGGATCTCTCTCTCTCTCTCTCGTCTCTCTCTCTCTCTCTCTCTCTCTCTCTCTCTCTCTCTCTCTCTCTCTCTCTCTCTTCGGTAAATAAATAACAATAATAAATACGAATATACACAAAGTAAACAAAGGTAATAAAATAAATTCGCAATAAATTTAAATAAACACACCAAGTCAATGTTTAAATGTAAATTGAAGAAAGTTATGTCGATTTTCTACCGATAATAACTAATATTTTTGCCCATAATTTACCTCTCTCTCTCTCTCTCTCTCTCTCTCTCTCTCTCTCTCTCTCTCTCTCTCTCTCTCTCTCTCTCTCTCTCTCTCTCTCTCTCTCTCTCTCTCTCTCAAAATATTTTCCTATTGTTAAGTCAACTTTTAATTTACGCAAGTCTCTCTCTCTCTCTCTCTCTCATCTCTCCTCTCTCTCTCTCTCTCTCTCTCTCTCTCTCACTCTCTCTCTCTTCTCTCTCCTTTGAAAGTGAACGCCGATGAAAAATTTTGTTTATGAATTTAACGTTATCTTGTATATTTTTTAATCTTTTCGTCGATTTAAGATGAAAAATTACTGTTCCTATCTTATCTCCTCGTTTACGCTTCGCTATGCCACAATAACAACAAAGAAAAAAAAATTGTTACTCCTCTTAAGGCGATGGGAGGAGACTAGTGAAAATGCAAGTTGTGATGAGGTGGTTGCAGTGGTGGTGATTGAAAGGGCTTGCCTGTTGGTGTTGCTGGGGCTGTTAGTGGTGTAGTGGCTGTGACTTTGGCAGTGTATTGGCATGGTTGTGGGCTTGTGGTGTGGCTGGGTGCAGTCACCGTTATCTTGCATTGTGGTGATGACTGGTGTGTGATGCAGGTGTGGTGGTGTGTTGTGTGTGCCAACTGTGTGATGTTTGTTTGTTTGTTTGTTTTAATTGAAAGTGTTTAGAATAAGTTATGATATCTATTTAACTCTCCTCTCTCTCTCTCTCTCTCTCTCTCTCTCCTCTCTCTCTCTCTCTCTCTCTCTCTCTCTCTCTCTCTCTCTCTGTCTCTCTCTCTCTCTCTCTCTCTCTCTCTCTGCTAATCCTTTCCCAAGTTTGGTGATGCTCTAACCCTTTGAATTTAAGATATGACCCCTATATAACCTCTCCTCCCTCCCTCCCCCTCTTCCTCCCTCCCTCCCTCCCCCTACTAGCTCTTATCTATATCCAGGTCAGGTTAGTGATGTTTTTAACTCTTTAGATTAGGATAAGATATTTCAACTTTCAACATTGCCAAGCTGTCTCTCTCTCTATCTCTCCTCTTTGCCCCCATTTCCTTCATCCCATCACCACCACTAGCCCATTCATCTCCCCATTCATCTCCCCATTGCAAGTTGTGTAGAGTGATGGTTAGCACATTCAGTCACTTCAGTATTAACCATCTGTTCCCTCTCTTCCTCTCTCTTCTTCCTCCCATCCATTTCATGACCCCATTACAGGTCGTGTAGGATAACGGTCAGCTGATTTGTTCCTTTGTTCGTGTGTTCTTGTGTTCTTGTGTTCGTCTTCAGGCAGGATGGAGGCAGAAAAACTCCTAACCTCCCAAGTCCCTGTACATTTAAACATCCTCGTAGGGCTTCTTGTTTAATTGCCGGTCGTCTCTTAGGCTGTGCAGTCACTTCTTCGCGTTCTTGTCATTCATCACAGGGTTCACAAGCATTAGTCTATCCTACCTCTTGAAGTCTTTGGTCTCCAGGTCTCCAGTTGTCATGTCCTCCTTCACACAGCATCACCAGGTTTCCATTTGCCATGTTCTCCTTCACACAGCATCACCAGGTCTCCTCCGGTCATGTCCTCCTCCACGCAGCAACACCAGGTTTCCACTCTTCACACAGCATCACCAGGTTTCCGCTCTTTATACAGCATCACCAGGTTTCCACTCTTCACACAGCATCACCAGGTTTCCACTCTTCACACAGCATCACCAGGTTTCCACTCTTCACACAGCATCACCAGGTTCCTCGCTCTTTATACAGCATCACCAGGTTTCCACTCTTCACACAGCAATCACCAGGTTTCCGCTCTTCACACAGCATCACCAGGTCTCCTCCAGTCATGTCCTCCTCCACACAGCATCACCAGGTCTCCAGTTGTCATGTTCTCCACACAGCATCCCCAGGTCTTCTTCAGTCCTCTCTTTGATCTTGTCCTGAGTGTTTGCATTTATAGAGCTTGTCGCTGATGTTTACCATTGTCATGCCCTCCTCCTCCTCCTCTTCCTCCTCCTCCAGGTCTTCTTCAGTCTCCTGAGTGTTTGTTTGCATTCATAGATCTTGTCTCTGATGTTTATCATTGTCATGCCCTCCTCCTCCTCCTCCTCCTCCTCCTCCTCCTCCTCCTCCTCCTCCTCCTCCTCTGTCACACACCATCTCCAGGTGTTCTTCAGTCCTACCATGCACTTTCCATGTCTTGTGAGAATATAACCAAGCTTCATTTTAGCTCTTTAAGGTCCTGTGGAGTGAATGTGATGTTTTTTTTCCTAGCATTTAGTGACTTTGGATAAGTTAAAAAATTATTCTGTTTTTCATCCATCCTTCCCAACTTGTCTCCCAATGTTGTTGTGTTTCTCTGTAAATAATGTTTTTTTTTTCTTAGGTGTTTAAAACTCTCATAGTGAATTTAATATTTTTCATAGCATTTAGTGAGTC
This sequence comes from Scylla paramamosain, assembly GCF_035594125.1. Classification (NCBI taxonomy): domain Eukaryota; kingdom Metazoa; phylum Arthropoda; class Malacostraca; order Decapoda; family Portunidae; genus Scylla; species Scylla paramamosain. The sequence goes on along the minus strand of NC_087197.1, from coordinate 2,219,252 downwards.
AGGATAAGTTAAAAGACATATTTGTACAATCATCTCTCCCCAGTCTATGTCTGGCTCTCTGTAAAATAATGCTTTTATTTATTTATCTATTTTTAACGCTTAAAGCTTTCATAGCCAACTTGATATTTTTGTAGCATTTAGTGAGCTAGGGTAAGTTAAAAGCCTTATATTTTTACAAGAGCCCCTCCCCAATCTTGCTGTGGCTTTCTATAAAATAATACCTTTTCTTTTTCTTGATGTCTAAAATTCTCATAATCAACTTAACATTTTTCGTAGCATTTACCGAACCAGGATAAGTTAAACACAATTCCCTTTTGGACATAACTCGCAACACTAAGCTGTAATGTTGCTGTGTCTGCCGCACTTGTCTATCTGTCTGTCTCTCTCTCACCTCTCCCTCTAGGGCTGGCAGGAACTTCTGTCCGTAACTATGTGCCCGCCTCCTCCCTCCTTAAGTCTATGCACGAGTTACTTGGTGGTTGGTGGTGTGTGGTGTGTGGTGGTGTAACATGAGCAGGTGGTGAGTGAGAGTGGTGAGTGAGAGTGGTGAGATACATCAGGTCTTGCTGCCCCCATTCATCTCTCTCTCTCTTCGACTCTCTCTCTGACGCTCTCTCTCTCTCCTCTCTCTCTCTCTCTCGTCTCTCTTCTCTCTCTCTCTCTCCTCGTCTCTCTCTCTCTTCTCTCTCTCTCTCTCTCTCTCTCTCTCTCTCATTCACCCGCTCACTTTGACATCAACGCAAACCATTTCTGCATGGTGTGGTAAGGTGTGGTGGTGGTGGTAGTAGTAGTAGTAGTAGTAGTAGTAGTAGTAGTAGATGTGATATTCTAGTAGTAGTAATAGTTTTAAGCTGTAGTAGTAGTAATAGTAGTAGTAGTAGTAGTAGTAGATGTAATATTGTAGTATGTAGTAGTATTAGTAGATGTAATATTGTAGTAGTAGTGGTAGCAGAAAGCATGGTAAGTATAATTATTGTTATTATTGTAGTGTAGTAATGTTTATATTTTGCCATGTGCTTCTTTGTTAAGGGTGAGGAAAACTACTTTTACAGTGACTCGGTCACAGTTTTATTTTCTGTGGCCGTAATTTTCCATCTAGAGCAATGATTTTTTTACAGCTTAAAGACTACCTGGTGCTGTACCTGTGGGAATATTTTCATTTTTTTTTCAAAGATTTTGATATGTTACTTTTTAAAAAGTCATACTTTTTATATATAGACAAAAAAAAATCGTATTCACGAAAAACTATTCAAAGAAGAAGAGTCATCTTTGGTTGAGAGTTAAAAGACACCCAAAAGAACAATACTGCATATCGCCATTTGCATATCATCAATAATAAGTTCACAAGAAAAAAAAGCAATCTGAGCGATTTTTGTTCTCGAAAAAAAAAGTACCTAAAAAATTCGTATTTTCTATGAGCTTTGAAATTAAAAGGAATGGTAATATGCAGTTTTGAAGAAGACTGTTTTCTAAGTGTTTTGACACCAAAAACAAAAAAATCGGAGCAATAGAACTTTAGATATAGAATTTTAAACCTTTAGAAATTAAGTTTTGAGAAAATCGCACTTTTATGTTTAGGGTGACAATATACAATACAATAATGTTTCTTTTTTCTAATTCAACAATGTGTCATGTGTCCTTATCTAACACTGATGATGTTCAAGAGGCTATACTTTCAAGGAAGCTCATTTAGGTCACCTCAGGTCACTTACATTGGGAAGGTGTGCTCACACTGGATTTTCCTCGAAGTTTATATATTGGCACCTGGTGCCCTTTTTTTCCCTCATAATTACATTTCATGGAAGTATATGTAATTATGAAGGAAAAAAACATTATTCCCTCAGAGGGAAGGGTATCGTTGGGCGCCACCCAACTCATTGTCGCCAGGTTTTAGGCCTTGACATCAAAGGTCAAAGCCGCCTGGCTGGTAATCTGCAGATGCAGACTCTTTCCTTCTTGTGGTCCTCTTCTTCTGTTGCTGGCGTGGAGATTTTCTGCTTTTGTCCATCTTTTCCATTGTTTTTATTCTCTCAGCAGTAGAAGGGAAGCCTATATGGGCAATGAAGTGGGTGGATTCATATCCCAGGTTGTGGTTCAGTATGGTGAGCTGAGACATAAATCTCACCCTGTTCAGGCCTGCAAACTTTGCTTTATTTTTGATGTAGCCAAAGCTTGGAGTGCAGGCCTTCATTTCTATTTTGGGTGTGGCCTTTCATACACCTTGCTAGCAGGGCTGGAGTTGACAGGTCATGGTAAATTGCTTTCACTCGATCCTCATATTTCTTCTCAAGCCTGAGATAATTCTTCATGATGTTATGTGAAGGCATGGGTTCATTATTGTCCAAGGCTTTCTTGAACACACACCAGGATGGATTACACTGAAGATGGTGGTGGTTTCCATCTCCATCCCTTGAGATGGCGTGCAAGAAACCTGACATTATATTCTTCTTCATTGTTATATAATCAGTTCCAATACTGTCCTTTATTGCCTTCCCATAGTACTGTTGAAGGGCATTTATTTGACTGTCTGTCAATTGGTGTTTTCCCCCAACAACACTTCTTCTGATTACTTTTCCTGTCTTTGTGACTTTTTCTTCCTTCAGTTCTTCTTTCAATTTTCGGAGGCGTGTCCCCATCCTCTTCTTCACATGATTTACGCACTCTTCTTTTTCTACTTGTACATTGTAGGGGCCTGCACCATTGTTCATGGCAGTGACAGCAGTAAATGCGCTGGAGTCTCCATCACTCAAAAAATGTAGTGTACTGAAAACCTAGGTTTTCTGAGCGTCCCCACATTCTAATAGCACACTCTGCTTCCATGCGTCCCGACAAGCCATGAAAGTTTGCTTGACACATGCCTACATGAACATTCTTTCGCCACTCTTCAAATTTTTCCTCGTCATTCAGCTGCTTCTTCTTCGTTGAACATGACTTGCAAAAGTTACTGAGCAGTTCGAAGTCCATCACAAATCCAGTTGTCATTTCTATCACAAATCCTGCACCAATAATGGGATTTATGACCACGAGTCATCCACGTCCCGTCAAAACCAACACCGATTTCTACTTTTTCTTGCATGGGTTTATCAGCCTGCCTTGAGATTACTTCCTTCACTGTATCATGAACAATTGCTTGCTGTTTTTTCATAATACCCTGTCATGGCACTATATAAGTAATTAGCATGGTTCATGAAAACAGCTTGTGTCATGTCATGTGTCCCAAAGAGAGCAGACAGCCTTGACAGGCCTGCTCTTCCATAGCCATCACTTAGGCTGTGGTACAACAATACTGCGTTACCTTCAGTAAAGTTTGCACCCTTTGTTTTTCGTGGCTCACTGTGACACAAAAGCACCTCACAATTGCTGCATGTCACTTTCACTATACAGTCAAAGTATTTCCTTTCTATGGATGTGTTGGTCCTCTCCCCACACACATCACACGTGTTTCCTCTCAGAAGTTCTTTCAATCTTCTAACTGAAATTACCAAAAGGGCATTGTCATCATCCACATCACCTTCATCAACAAGTTTTCCAGCTAGAAATCTCTCTCTTTTCCATTGCTGGTGTAATAACTGGCAACTCATCAGCTGGCGAGGCCTCATCAGCTGGCGAGGGGGTGATGCGGAGCGGGACAGTGTCGCCCAGCCCCCGCCAGCCTCGCCACACGTGGATGTGGAAGGAGTTGGAGTTGCCGATGTTTCTTTACTTTTCCTATCCCAGTAGACCTTCATTCCTTTTTCTTGCAGCTTCACTCCAAGCAATGGTCTTTCTCTTACGTCTTCCCATTGTGTATCACAGGAAACACGTACACAATAAGAGAAAAAAATCACAGTGTGGCAATCAACCCGATCGATAATATTCTCTCGTTCTCTCTCACACACGCACTTCACTCCCCCTCCCTTCTCATTGAGTTCTCAAGGACAAAGCGTAGAGCATACAGCCGGCAGCGTGAAAGTTATCGTACCACACCAAACAAAAAAAAATACAAAAATAAGACAAAAAAGAGGCATAAACATTAGATAGTGAAGGTACAGCGTGTCAGGTTTTAAATGCCCAGCGCAGAGTCTAGTAGGCAATTAATTTTTAAAACCCACCACGACGCTCTTACAGGTGGCAGCGTTACTCACAGTACGGAGTAATATTTCAGCAACCCACACGAATATTTTCAGAAAAAATTTTTTTTTTCGACCTTAAAAGTAGTTTTCCCCGTTAAGGCTTGTGTTGCAGTGTACTATTCTGTTTGTCTTGCTAAACA
>NC_087197.1:2165000-2202500 GCF_035594125.1 Scylla paramamosain | reverse complement strand
CCACTCGCCTCTGCCTCGCCATCTTCACCTTCCCATTTATCCTTCTCCGGTTCTGGGGCAGCATTGCGGTGTACAGGTAAGGCGATGTCTCGGCTGTTGTGCTGTATTTTTCTTGTGTAAACCTTAATGGCCTCACAGCAAACTGGTGTGTGTTGCGGGGCCTTGCTGTGGAGGTACCCTGCATCTACTGTGGTCTCAGGATTGGAGGAGGTGTAGGGTAGGAGCAATCTAGGTATGAAACATAGGGTGGGATATGGAGGGGTAAGGCTGGACCAGTGTGTGCTGTGAGGCCTTGCTGTGGAGGTACTCTGCATCTACTGTAGTCTCAGGATTGGAGCAGGTGCAGGGTGGGGGCAGCCTCAGTATGAAGGGGTAAGGTTGAACCAGTGTGTGCTCACCACTTTAATCTTTGCTTAAAGTAACAAAAACCTGCAAAGAAAGGAATGATGCTGTTTATTTATTTATTTATTTATTTATTTATCTTGATTCATTTAGTTTCTTTCCATTATTTTTGTTATTTTATTTAACTTTTTTTTCCTTCCCAGAAACTTAGTGGCAATTCAACAAACACCACTTTTCAGATAGAGAGAGAGAGAGAGAGAGAGAGGGAGAGAGACTATAGCCTGAAATTTTCTCATTTCATCATTTACTTTCATCCTTGCAGAGACTTTTACTTCTTGCCGCACATTATGGGAGTCCTGGTGATTGTGGTCCTGCCCAAAGTTCTCCCTCCACCAGCAAGGCGCAGGGAGGCCACAGAGACACCCACCAACCAGGAGAAGAAGGCACAATGAGACAATCAGGAGAGAACATACAGAGAGAGAGAGAGAAAAAAAGAGAGAGGAGAGAGAAATCTTTGCTACCTACGTGTGAAGAGAAGCTCCCAGTCCCATGTATGCAGAATTTGATCCCATTTCTTGCCATTTAGTATTTTGTATTGTCAGTGTTGCTGTGATTCTTCCCTCCTGGCTTTCCGTCTCGACCAAGGCCAGAGATGAGTATTTTTTCCCCAGGCATCTGTGTATTAGAGTATTTACCAGCAGTACTTTTCTATTATACCTCCTCTAGTCCTCTGTTTTAGTTCATTTGGCCACCGTCAGTTACCTAATGCGTGTGTGAGAGAGAGAGGATGGGCGTATGGATGTAATTGTGTGTGTGTGTGTGTGTGTGTGTGTGTGTGTGTGTGTGTGTGTGTTGCCATCAAAATCAAATGCCCTGGCTGGCTAATTGTGGGGGAGGTTAATTTCTCAGCATTAGTACTTGTAGTAATGTGTAATCGTGCAACCCAAGGCACTCACAGCTCAGGGTTCTCGTTCCCTTCACCGCCCTTCCATGACGAGCCCTTCTCTTCTTTTATGCTTTATTCTTTCGAGAGTCAGGGAAAGAGGAACAACCAAGCAGTGCCAATTTTGTGTGTGTGTGTGTGTGTGTGTGTGTGTGTCTGAGAAGCACAATCACATTTAACCAAACAACTTCAGGTAATCCTTGATGGCAATGGCATTGTTCACAGGGCCAAGTAGGAGTGAGGCAGCCTGCTTAGTGTACCTCCAGACAGACAGACGCCAGTAACTCGATTCTCTACCCTCAGTTTTTGAACCAGAACACGCCAGCATGCATTACTGCTCCTTCCTTGGGTTGCACGAGGCAGACTCCCCTGAGATGTGTTTTTTCATCACTCACATAGCTGCTGTGACTTAGCTAACATGTCTCAGATTTGGTAGTGTTGACCCAAAGCCTTAGCCTGTCAGTCGGTGGAGAAAGAGAGAGACAGAGAGTGTGTGTGGGGGAAGGAAGAGGTGGACCTTTTAATGTTAACAGCAGTCAGGTGTTGTTGCTACACGTTCAAGAAGAAAAGATTAAAGGATTTATTCTCACTGAACCGCCTTGAGGTCGCTGCTGATGGTGGGACTCTCCCCCAGTGCTCAACAGTTCTAATATTGAAGAATGTTTACGTGTGTCACATCTCCGTCCTTTTGATTTCATGCCTTTTTCTCTTGTATTTTTGAAAGTTTCAATTGGATCTCTACTTATTGATTTATGGAGAGAAAAGCTTGTGTAGTCAGCTTATCGTTTCCTCGTTTGGTGAAGCGCGCGGCATCAGTGTTTGTTTTGTGGCTCATCTGTTCTCCTTAGACTAAGTTTTGGTCTTTTTGTAATGTGGTGACCAGGATTGTACTGCATATTCCAGGTTTGGCCTCAACAATGTCTCCTGAACACTTGTGTCATCTCCGGCAATCTGTAACCAAAATTTCTCCAGATACATAATCAGATATTTACTAATTTGTGAATTGGTCTCGCATTTCTCCTCATTGCTCCTCTGAGGGTGTTCTGTGGTGCCTCTGTGCACAGAGACCTCTGTGTGCCCAGCCCTTGCACTGTGTTGCTGGGGCACCTTCAGCCTTCAATCAGTCTATCAATCAGTCAGTCAATCACTCTTTCATTTTGTCAATTTTACAGCATACTTAGGCTTGTGTGTATCTCAGAATACATCCCTTTAACCCTTTCACTGCTCATTGACACATCTTTCCTTAATTACCAGCCACTCTTAAGACTTATTTTCTTGTTCTACAGCCACCTTTTTTATCACCTTCTCTCTTGTAGATGCTTATAAAGATTCTACACATTGTTTTTAGTGCTGTAAATTATTGCATACCTCAGTGAAGGGGTTAAGAATGTCAAACAGGAGGAATAATTAAAATACAGGAACGTACAATTTGTCTTGTGGGAATTTTGCACAAGAACAGGACAAAGTGAGGCCCTGCACCTTTAGTTACTTCAGTCTTAATCACCTGGAGGGAACAAAAGACTTCTCAATGTGATAAATTTCCAGTGGTGGATGTGGGGGCTTTAAAATGTAGGAATTTTGTACAAGAACAGGAGAAAGTGAAGCCCTGCACCTTTAGTTACTTCAGTCTTAGTCACCTAAAGGGAACAAAAGACTTCAAAATGTGATAAATTTCCAGTGGTGGATGTGGGGGCTTTAAAATGTTGCCAGAGTGTCCAGCAACTAGACCAACTCCCTCTGAGGTTGTGATGTAAGCCAGCAGAGTCAGCAAGTTTGGCTGCACTGAGGCTGGGAGGTTGTGAGAGGGTCCCTGGTGGTGGATACAGGCCAGCGGTACCAGTGTGGTGTGTTCGTGTCAGAAACTTAATCTCTCAAGAAAATTTGCAATCATAACCTGAATGTGATAAAAGTCGTAGTGTAGATGCCCTTGCAGTGGTTTGTAATGTTACATTTGTACTGTTCATGTAAGACAAGTGAGTGGAATGTGGTGGTGAGGGCAAGCAGGATGAAACAGGAGTACTTTATGCTGAAATGTTTCAGCTGTTACCTTCCTCACTCTGGACAAGAATACAGCCAAAACATGAGAAAGTAAAGGATTTCTGTTAGTTATGCTTTGTTTCACCACCACACTCCTGATATCTGTATGGGCACCTTATGGCACCAATTACATGGAGGTTGAAGTGCAACACGTAATGAGTCTTGATGCACCTGTGTGGCGTGTGCTGTGTGGCGTTTCTTATGTGTAGGTGAGAACTTAACTGTATTTTGGGGGTTTTGTATTTTTCATTGAGCTGCAACACACGACTTCAATGCCTCTTGTCTGCGTTTGTCGAGTGGGGCAGGCAGTTGTCTGTGTGTGTGTGTGTGTGTGTGGTTGTGTTTGTAATGAAGCAGTGTTTGATGTAGTATTATGTGATTGGTTCTGTATGCCTCAGAACTATTGCTAAATTTCTGCCTCCTGCCCTTCTTGTGCATGGGTTAGTGGAGGTTCTTGTGTGTGTGTGTGTGTGTGTGTGTGTCTGTCTGTGTAGGTCACATGAAAATGCTTATCAAGAGTCAACGAAGTAAAACGGTACAAATTTCAATTATTTGGTGTTCTTGCTGATGTTAGTTTGTCATTTTTCTTTTGAGTTACGTCCTCGGTTTAGCCTCACTCGCGTGTGTGTCTGTGTGTGTGTGTGCGTGTGTTTTTATATGCGTGCCAGTTTCATCAATAGAGGTGGGGAACATTGTACAATAATTTTATAGTGTAACATTCTATTAATTGCCAGTCTTGTGATAATTTTGACCATGACAGAGAGAAGGAAAAGTGGTAATAAATGATCTACTGTGAAGGTTTATACATTTAATCATTTCGTTCACCTGTAATCGTCTTTAATGATGTTCTGTCCAGCGATGCATGGGGGTTTTGGTTCAGGTGTAGAGTTCAGGAAACCATTGTGTTAATTGTATTTGAGAACTTTATATTATAAGGCGGAAAAATGTGAGGTAATGAGTGATGTGACGTATTGCCTTCGTCTACAAGTCCTGGGAACTCTGATGTTGCTCTCACTGCCGAGGAAGACTTTGCTGTCATTTCCGTCAACTTACAGTGGAGTTCTCCTCTTTATTCATCCTGAAATGTACCTTTGTTCCTGTACTTATGTCTGTATCAAGCACAGTGTTGGACTCCGCTCTGTTTTAAAGGACGCTGTGCTTGTTAGTTAAGGTGAAGTGAGCTGCACCCTCTCCCCTTAGCAACCACCAGTCGTATTCAGTCACATGCAGTGAGGTGATTGCATGGCACTTTTCCTTCGTCCGCCAAAGGGAGGAGGCTGTGACGGCAGGCAGTTGAGTGGTTGGTCAGTGCCTTCAGGGGTCTTGGAAAATGGATTCATCAGTAGTAATATCATCAAGGTTCCTGGAGTAGTGAATGTGCTGTCTGCTTAGGGTGAATCTCCTCCTCTGTCACTGGAATGTTTAAGTACATCAGTTTTTACCTTCTGAATGTTGTGGTTGTTGGCCTTTTATTCCCATGTCTCGTCTCTCACTTTGCGTTTAGAGTTAAGCTTTCCTCCTTTGTTTTTTATCCATATTTTTTTTTTAGTTTGTTCTTACTTTCGAAATATTGTGGTCAGTATTTTGTTTTTCCCCACCTCTGCCCTTTTTATGCTTTTTTTAGTCAGTTCCTCCCTTTACCAAAATGAGTTTTATGATTTTTCAGGTGTCTTTTCCATCACTTCTCTCATTTTATTTTGTTTGTGCAAAATTTGTATTTCTCATTATACTCTTGTATTTTTCATTGTACTCCCAACAGCTTTTCAAAATTTATGCAATTGGTATATAAGCTTGTGTGGTTTTGTTCATATTTTGTCTGTGTTGTTGTCCTCTTTACTCTTACATTCTTGGTCCCAGGTCAGGCAAGGTCTGTTGTGGTCTGTCTATCTGTATAACTCTTATATAACTCTACAAGTTTCCGTCTTTCCCATTTGCATTCTCTTATTTTGCAAAATTCTCAGTTCTCATTGCACCTCTTGCACATTTCAGATTGATGTCACTGTGGGTGTGTTCAGGTGTGTACAAGTTTCACAGAACTAATGTCAAACCTGTCTGGTGTGTTTCTCCCTTCCCTCCCTCCCTCTCCCCCATTCAGGCAGCAGCAGGTTAAGCCACATTGCTCAAATTTGCATGTCCAGAGCAGGGATCAGCAGTTCTCCCCACACTCTGACATGCCTCTTGTTTCTCCCGCTGTTTGATCCAGTTTTGTAGTGATAGTGTTTAGACAGTACAGTGTTACATATTTAATCTCTTGAATTTTGCTCCTTTGTGTCCAAGTTTGCAATGTGTATATGTCAGGATGTGTCAGTGGTGGAGTGCAGAGTTGCCGCCTGCAGCTTCCTCCACTGCTGTGTTTGTGTTATTTTCCCACCAGTCGCGGCGTAAGGTGTTGCAGCACCCGTTGTGTTATGGAGGTGTCTTGTCAGGCATCCTGTGTGTTCTGTGTGGCAAGAACACAAAGTGGCACAATAATTGCATTAGTGGTCATGAGGACATTATATACATTTTGAGGAGTGTGTGTGTGTGTGTGTGTGTGTGTATGTGTGTATTACTAAAAGAGTCTGGTTTTGATGCCTGAACTATCCTCAGCTCTTTATATTGTCTTGGAGTTGTGGTGGTAACAATGTGCTGTTTGTATGCACACATGTATGCATGCATGTGTGTGTATTCACAATGTCTTTTAAAAGAAGTGTCTTGGGTGTGTCAAGTGCCAAGAGTACATGGCAACTAATCTAACCAAAACAATGAAGAATGAAGCTTTACACGGCTGATGGTGGTCTCAATTTCCTTTTTTTCCTCTTTATTTTATTTTCTTCCAAGATGTCCCTTTCTACAGAATACTGGTGGCTGTTGTGACATCTTTTAACAGTGTCACACTGCCACAACAGGAACACAACAGTGGGGAGAGCACTGGTGAGGGTTAACCACACATCTCCACTACAGCCATCCATGGGGGAGGAGGTATCTTGGTGTTCCATCACACTCCTCCACTCTAAATGATTTTCTAAGAGGTGATGAGAGAGAAATGATTCCATTCAAGATCCCAGACACTTTATTGTCTTCTGTCTCTTCACACAGACATCAAGAGCTGCTGCAGCTCATATACTGAAACGTTCCACACAACACAGTTGGTGGCCTAAAAAAGGTGTAGCAATTATACAATAGACTGCTACAGCTAGAAAAAGGACACTGAAGGTTTGCAGACACAGGCACAGGCACACAGGAGAGCCACAGGCGACATGGTTGAGGCCCCAAAGGTACATCACAGGTGTGTTCTACAACATCACAAGGTGGAAGAGTCCTCACGGCAGTACGGGATTTGCCTTGCATTTAGACAATGTATAACAGGTTATTGTAGCAAAAGTAGAGGCAACAGCAAGGTTGATTATAGGAAAAGTCCTTACTATGCTATTGCTTAACCTAATTCAAAGTAAAGCTTGAAAAAGTTTCTCAGCAGGAGACACTACAAGGCTGGCTGTTCCACGACAGGTTGAGAAGACAGGTCATTCAACACAGGAATTTCAATGAAGACAACAGTGTAGGAAGTGACAAAACACTGAGCATGAAGAGTGGGCAACAGACAGACACAGAGAATCAAGTGTTAGCTACCCTGTCACAACGCTGAGGTACAAGTCATCATTCCCACAGGGAAAGTAACTGTTGTCCTCACACAGGTGTATGTACACGTCACCCTGTACAGCACTGAGTTGCATTAAGACCCACTATGTTATATGTCAGTTGTACAAACATTATGGCATAGGTGAAACAAAATCACAGTTAATTAGGAACCAAATGACTGGAAACATATGACATGCATGGAGGTACAGTCAACAGTCACACAGGCATCAGACAAGCAAGCCTTTATCAAAACTTCAAAGTCAGTTTCCCTTGCTACAATCCTGCTGCCATTAAGCTGGCAGGTTTTATTGAGCTCTTGCTGGAGGTGGCAGTAATTTGAGCACAGTTCATGGGACTCAGGAATGCACTGGTCCCTGCCCAACTCGTGGGGGAGCAGGACATCGGCAGTGAGGAGACAGGGTGCAGTGACGGAACAGGCAACGTCCACCATGTCACTCGGCTCTTGGCAGTCACTGGTGGCCTGAGCAGCGACATGTTGGGCTCACATGGTTACCTTGCATGTCCTGCCAAGGTTCAATTCTTGGCAACAACTTTTTGTGGCCAATTTGTCCTGCCTTTAATTGAATTTCTGTGTTTCAAGGAAAACATTACAAAGGAATATTGTTTTTCTCTCAGCAGACAAGGTGGCTGGTGGAGCACTCACAAGTGTCTAATGAACACAGCTTAGCTATTGAGTTGTAAGCCGTCTGCTTTTACAACATTTACACAGGAGCCACACTGAGTGGATTCCTCTTGGTGCTGCAGTGCTGAACTTGAGTGTAGATTTGTGCTTCAAGTGACAACATTGTGCTTGTGTGACGCTGCACACGCCACTCTTCTGTGAACAGTGACAAAAGACAAAGGCGTCAAGTGACATTCACCCGACTGTCTAGCAGATGAGACACGGCTTCAAGGTCACCCAAGAGAAATGTGGTACTAACTTGTATAAAATCAACTTGACAAGTGATACAAACTTCACACACACACACACACACACACACACACACACACACTTATTAGACAACAGCTGCATGTCAGAATGTGCCATAATGAACCACTTCACAGGGACTACATACAAGCTGTATTACATTTCCTTCCTCTGAGCTTTGGTTCAAATGTATCCACTTTGGCTACACACACACACACACACACACACACACACACACACACACACACACACACACACACACACACACACACACACACACACACACACACACACACTCTTGCCAGTGAAGGTTTGTGTCTGTAATACATTCAGCAGCATCAGTCTCTTCCCTCCACCTGACGGGACTAGTGGTTGCCGTGTGCACGTCTGGCAGAGGGTCAGAGACACTGCAAAGAACAAAGACTGTTATTCATGTGACATCCTGAGGTGAACTTATATTCCATCTCTGCAATAATGTATGTTGCATCTCTGCATTCTGTGTTGCTGTGAACTTCTCAGATTTTTATTTACTTATTTTTTATGTAGGAGAGGCACCAGCCACAGGCAACAAAATTATAAGAAAAAGCCCCACTGAGATGCTGGTCCCCAAACAGTCAAAAGCAGTTGTCAAAAATTAAGGGATAAGTGTGTTGAAACCTCCCTCTTGAAAGAGTTCAAGTCATAGGAAGGAAGAAATATAGAAACAGGCAGGGAGTTCCAGAGTTTACCAGAGAAAGGGATGAATGACTGAGAATACTAGTCGATTCTTGCATTAGAGAGGTGGACAGAATATGAGTGAGAGTAAGCAGAAAGTGTTGTGCAGTGAGGCAGGCCGTGGGAGGAGGGGCAGCATGCAGTTAGCAAGATCAGAAGAGCAGTTAGCATGAAAAATAGCGGTAGAAGATAGCAAGAGATGCAACACTGCAGCGATGAGAGAATGAGTCCCCCAATTAACAGAGGCAAAATGCCAAAGGCCCCTCTGCTCTGGAAGATTCTGAGGGACGAGTGACAGTGCAAAATACAGATATGAGATTGTGATTGGAGGAGCCCAATGGAAAAAACAGTGACACTATAAGCAGAAGGATTAGAAGATAGGAAAAGGTCAAGATCAAAATGTCACTCAAGAAATAGAAAATTGAGTCACACACATGCAAACGTACCTGGCAGTCTGAGGCAGCTGGGGTGGCTGGGGTCATCCCAGGTCAGAGGTCACATGTCATGGTCTGGGACATGTGCAGGGGAGTCAGCATCAACTCAAAAGCTGTGTCCTTGAGGTTGGCACCCCGCAGGTTGGCCTCCTGCAGGTCACTCCCAGAGAGGTCACAGTTCTGTCAGAAGACAATGTAGTGTCTTAACTTTTTGGTTAGCATAAGAAAGACAATATCAACCTTGTATTCTCAAATTCTGATAATCCTCCCAGTACTTTCTTTAGGGACTGGCATCTCTGTGGGCTTTTTCTTCCTTTTTGTTGCTGTAGGCCAGTGTCTCACTTTGATCATTTCTTTTTCTTTTCTGTGTCATTGCAAGCAGTTTTTTACAGTGCTCCAAAAAATTAACAAGGGAAGGCCATGGCAGTACTAAATATAACACTGCCACTCCTTTATACTAAAAAATAATCTTGTTCATTCCATCACAGTAAATGACTCAACCTTGACCCATACAGTATGTACAGCCTGATGCCACACTCCCTTATCCACCTGCAGGTCAGCCCCAAGTGGAAACAGACAGTTATGTGGCACACTGCACTTGTAACAAATAATCTTTTCATTGTACTAAGTGACCTAATCCTCACCCAATTCCTTAACACTCCTCATCTGATCAGTGAAGTTAAGCAACACTGGGTCTGCTTAGTACTCAGATGGGTGACTGCCTGGCAACGCTGGATGGTATTGACATTATATTACCGGGACTGCCACGTGTAGGCCTGATAGCTTCTTGCAGTTTCTCTTATTTTCTCATGTTCTTACCCACCTCCAGATCAGCCCCTGCCAGCACCGCCGCACGCAGGTCACAGTTCTTGAGGTTGGCATTCTTGAGTGTGGCGACCCTGAAGTTGACCCCGGCCAGCATGCTCCCCTCCAGGACTGCCCCTCGCAAGTTGACGCCTGCAGAGAATGTGGTGGTGAGATGGCGTCTGTGGTGGTGCTTTAGGCCAAGTGCACACACACACACACACACACACACACACACACACACACACACACACACACACACGTCCTCACAGGATCCGCAAAGTTACAGGCCACTTACTTATTTACACACACAAACACACACACATACACACACTCACCCTCACAGTTGGACCTAGTACCAGCTGGATCCTCAAAGTTACAGGCCCTCAAGTTGGCACCCTCCATGTTGGCACACAGGAGCTTCACGTTGAGCAGCTGGGCCCCCTCTAGTGTGGCACCGCACAGGTTGGCACGCTCCAGGCAGCACCCATTCAGATTTGCTCCGGAGAGGTTACACCCAGAGAGGTCTGCAAACTGTGGCAAGGAAGACCAGGCTGAGGCAGGAGTCTTGGAAGGTGTGTCACTATTATTATTAGCTCATTCACTGCTACCTAACACATGGTTTGTTCATTACATGACACACTGAGACAATTCTTTTTCATTATACAGCTTTTTTGAACATTATGCTTGTTAGACACTGAAAAATCTAGCTTTTTAATCGCTTTTCCTTTCTTGTGGGTGCCTCTAAGGATTGTATACAGTGTTTTAAGTGTCGTGACTTGCGTATTGCGGCAACAGGGTTAAGATCACTCCCTTGCCGTGTTCTCTCTGTCTCTACTATATCCAGTGTTTTTTGCTATGGCTTCTATTTTTTTCTCTTTTTTTAATATCGGAATGATTTATGAAGCATTTATGATTCCCTTTTATTACTTTACACATCTTCTGGCATTTCCTTATGGCTCAACAAACATACACTTACTTATTTAAACATTTATTTACACCCTTATTCACTCTTCACACATCTATTCAAGCACCCTTATTCACACATTCATTTACACCATTAGTTACTCTCTACATCCAGGCAGCAACACACCACCACCACCAACCAACCTTAAAATTAATATTCCGTAAGTCCAGCTTGGAGAGGTCGGCGCCGCGCAGACTGACCCCCTGGAACCTGAGCTCGTCCCGGTGGTGTGTGGTGATGAGCGCCTCCACCACGTGCCTCCGCTTCAGGGGCTCCATCTCTCGGTTGCTCTCCCTCGCCGCCACCACCGCCTCTAGCTCAGGTATGGCCCCCTCGATGCCAAAGAACCGTGCCTCCTCCAGAACGCCTGAAGGTGGTGGGATGAGTTAACCCTTTCATTATGATACAAAACAATGAACAGCACAAGAAGCAATGCATGAAATCTTTATAAGCATCTACAAGGAAGAAAGGGATTGAAAAGAGTAGATTTTTCAATTTCTACCCAGGTTTAAGGTTGGAGGTGGCTGCAGAACAAGTAAAGATGTCTCAGAGTGATTAGCAACTGAGGAAAGATGTACTAAATGGCAGTCAGAGGGTTGAAAGATGTTTGCCGTGTCTTGGTCAAATGTTGAGTGGAAGCATCCAAGACTACAGTGTGAAAATATGTTGATGATAAGCCATGAATGTCCTTATTGCACTTACTATAGGTAAAATATAACTTCATAAACACACACACACACACACACACACACACACACACACACACACTTAAAATTAGTTCTTTTGTTTTTCTAGTGTGTGTGTTGTGTGAATTCATATGGCAAAATCAATTACTGTAGTCCCATACCCTGCTTCAGATCACCTGAGTAAATAAACCTTTCAAACACACACACATACACACACACACGCCCCTATTCACCCCAGCAACAAGTAGGTACAGGATGTGAACTGAGGGTGTTGTGGCTTCACTGTCCTGCCATGTGACATCCCAGTCCTACCCAAAGGTCAGCTATGAATTCTGACCTCTTTCACTACAGGAGCAGCTGGCTGGGCGACCCAACAGACAAGCATAGGTGAATCACACACACACACACACACACACACACACACACACACACACACACACACACACACACACACACACACACACACCTTCAGGATTGATGCCAGGGTCCAGAATCAAGGTACCATTCCTGAGATAGTTCAGTATGGGCTCGAAGTAGGTGTAGGAACGGTCTATGAGGAAGGCACCAAGGGCGTCGCGGCAGCTCGGCACCAGAGACTCTCCTCCCAGGGTGAACATTCTGCGGTGAGCCAGAGAGTGAGGTGTGTGTCTCAGGCATGATGGCAACTATGGTACCCATCACACAGAGCTGCTGGGTCTGCTCACAAGGCACAAATTGGCGGTAGAAATGCTGATGCTACAAGTGCCTAAGGGGTCTTGTGTTGAAGGGGTATAATAAGTTATGGAATTTGTTATTATTGCTGTTACTGTTATTATTATTATTACTTTTGTTGTTATTGATTATTGCAAGGAGTATGACAAACTGAGAAATCACTATTATTATTATTATTATTTTTATTATTGGTTATTACTAAGTGTATGAGAAAACTAAGGAACTTATCATTACTATTACTATAACTACTACTATTATTATCATTACTACTACTATTGTTTTTATTATATGCAAGGTGTCAGTCAGAAAAATGGAAACACATTTTAAATCACACACACACACACACACACACACAAAGACTGATGAAATTATGTGTGCAAGGAGCATTCACAGCTTTCAAGATAAATATATAAAACAAACTAACCACAAAAAAATGATATATTACAAGTTTGACTCAATCCTGTAAAAGCATAATTAGGTAACACACACACACACACACTCACTTAGCAAGCATAGAGTTGGGTTCTTTGGTGACCAGCGTGGCGTGGGTAGTGGTGAAGAGACGGCCGCCCACATTAAGGGTCACCCACTCACGCCCCTCTGCCCCACCCTGCCCTGAGGAACCTGCCAGGCAGGACGGACACAGGTTAGGTTAGGTTAGGTTAGGTCAGGAGGGACAGGAAAGCAGCGACATCAGGGACAAGATATCAAGTACATTAGGGTGTTTATCTTCATTATCATGTATTAGAGGCACCAGCCATGATGGAAATAGATAATAAAGGCTAAAAAAAAGTTATTTCATGATGTCACTTCCAAAAGAGAATGGTGAGGGACCTTTTTCATTTTCTTTTTCCTTTTTACCACATATTAGGGACACCAACCACGAATGAAATAAATGACAACAATGATGATGATGATGATGATAACGACAATGATGACAATGATGATAATGATGATGATGATGATGGTGGTGGTGATGGTAATGATGATGAAGCTTAACAACCTATCATGTATAATTTCAGAAGACTCTGCTGGATGAGTTTACCTGTGGTGGGGCAGGCGGGCACAGGAGAGGGGGTGGCCATGGCCCGGGTACCCACATACCCTGCGGGACGTATGCCGGGGCTAGGCTGGGCTGGTGGGTGGAAGTCCTCCCCCTCTGATACATACAGAATATCATCGTCTCTGGGGGAGGAGAACAAGACTAAAGAGTGTTTTTGTCTCTGGGGAAGGACCAAAAATTGTATGCCATAATAATAATAATAATAATAATAATAATAATAATAATAATAATAATAATAATAATAATAATAATAATGGAGGAATGGGGCAGAGCAAAACAGTATAGAATGTCTCTGGGAAGTGCAGGGAAAAAAGCTGTGTGCCACTAGGAGATAAATACTACACATTGCATTCTACAGTGTGGCATAAATTCATTTTACAGGGTGTGGCAAAACAACTACTCTTCATCTACAGGGTGTCACAAAACTACACTCTTCATCTACAGGGTGCTGCAAAAATAAACCACCATTCATGTACAGGGTGTGGCATAAATACAACCACTCTTCATTGTACAGGGTGCGTGGATTACCTTATAAGGCGGAGATCATCGATGAGGCCCCCCTGTGGCGTGAAGAGCAGCGCAGCACACACGCCAAGCTTCTGCGACGCCTCCACCAGCAGCTCATCCAGGGAGTGAGTCACCAGCACCACCTGGCAGCACACAGCAGGACAGTTCACCAAACAGATATGCTGAATGTTACATCTCTTCATCCTGACTCACCCCCCATGCTGCTACACCTCCCCTCTTCACCCTGACTCACCCCCCCATGCTGCTACACCTCCCCTCTTCACCCTGACTCACCCCCATGCTGCTACACCTCCCCTCTTCACCCTGACTCACCCACTGTGCTGCTACACCTCCCCTCTTCACCCTGACTCACCCCCCATGCTGCTACACCTCCCCTCTTCACCCTGACTCACCCCCATGCTGCTACACCTCCCCTCTTCACCCTGACTCACCCCCCATGCTGCTACACCTCCCCTCTTCACCCTGACTCACCCCCCATGCTGCTACACCTTCCCTCTTCACCCTGACTCACCCCCTGTGCTGCTACACCTCTTCTTTTGTTGATGATTATGAGGGATTTGCCCCCCAAAATTGTGGTTTTCCTTCATAGACCTTTGACGCTTTCTAGTCTGGTCTATTTTGGCTTCCCACACCATAAGACCCTGCCTTCCCATCAGGTCCCCATGCTCGTCCTGGAGAGGCGTGGCAGCAGAATACATTAGGAGCTGCTGTTGGTATGATTCACCTTAGTCTACACTGCCTCACTTAAAGCGAACCTAACAACACACACTAACCTACACCCATCTCCTCAAAAAGAGAGAAAAAAATATATAATAATAATAATAATATGCCTGGGTGATTTTGTTTGGGTTTCGTTAGGACGAGCTAATTTAATGTCATCTCACTGGAACATGAATTAGAGTACATTAGCAAACACCTAACCTAACATATACCTTCCCTGCCCCCCCCCTGAAAAATAAATAAATAAATGAATAAACATTAATATATTTTCCTACATTTTGATCACTTCTCCTCATATCTCACCTTTCCGTCCACGCCTGAGCCATTCCTGAAGAGCACCACCCTCTTCATGGCCCCGGGCAGGTGGTCAGAGGCGGGACACCCTCAGGTCAACACCAACCACGCCCCATTGCTGCCCCGCACTGAGAGAGGGAGAGAGACTGACGACAAAAAGTAAACAAACACCCCCCCGCCCCTCCGTCAATCAGCTGTTGCCTGTGCGTGTGTGTGTGTGTGTATCTCTATGGAGACAAGAGGTTTACATATTTCTCCATTCACCATTCTTCTCTCTCTCTGGTATAGGCGAAAGGGGAAGGGGATGTGAGGGAAACGCTGAATAGCATGTGTCTATATAATTTCACTACCAGCGGCAGTAGGTATATATAATTATCTTTCGCAGGTCTGTTTTGTGGTGGTCTTTCGCCCATCTCTTATCGCTGTTACTAGGGGTGAGGATGAGAGAAACAGTTGGGGTCATTGGGGTTAGCCGTATTTAAGATGTGGGTCGCCTGTAATTGGCTGTTTTATGGTGGTGTACCCCACCTGTTTTTCTCATTTTCACCTCTACCAGCGGGAAGAGAAGGACGAAAGACGGGGTAGCTCTAACTTGGGCCATTCTGAAATTCCAACTCAGTTCGTCATCTCAACCAACTCGGACCATTCTGAAATACTGGATAATTATTAGTATTTTTTATTGAATAATTGTTGGTATTTGTATAAACATTCCCTGTTTTTATATTGGTGGTCCTTGGTAAGGGGCGCTGCAGGGCCCGCCATTCGGTGTTTACAAACAGGGACAGCGGCAAGGCTCACAACCTCACACCACCCTGCCGCTGAGCCCCTGCTGCACCACCCTGCCCCAGCCGATGCTCACTGGGGAGGCAGTGAAAACAGCACGTGAATCTTGGCCAACAGGAGCCAAGAGACGAACCAGGCAGTGAGAAGGAGTGAGTTAGTGAGTGACGCTTTTGATGCAAGACCCGTGAACTGCAACTCAACGGTACGTGTATTGATAAGTAGGTGTTAGCACTCACTGGGCTTAGCATTCGGTGTAAGTGGTTGAACTGTGGGGTAGCTTTTTTTTTCTGCCAGGGGTGAGTACAGTGTGAGCATCAGAACTAACAGGAAGCATTGTTGAGTAATGCATGCTCCCAGTGTTGCCCCACGCTGGCGTACACAGCAAGTGTTCATGGCTGACCAAGGTGTGTCAGGGGCACTAGTGTCGATTTGTAGCCCCCGGTTGACAGGTCTTGAGTTGCCAGTTGTGCATTTTCCTTGCAGTTTTACCACGTTGGGTACGGATACTATACTCTTCCTCTACCCCTTGAATTCATGATCCCAGTGTCTTTGGCACCAATCAACATTTCTCCTCGCCTCCTTCCTGAACCAATATTAGTGGTTCCTCACCATTCAAGACTGATCCAAACCTAACTTAATCTTACTGTGGCCTGTCAGTGCTTACCCAGTAATGGATTGTGGGAAAATAAGAAAAGTTTCAGTAAAATTGTACTCTTTCACCAGTCTCACTATTCTGGATGAAACAGTTATTTTGGAGGATGGTTTTTGTTCTGCTGAGGCGGTGAATGAGAAAAATAATACCAGTTTCTTATCATGTCTCCACCTCAAGTAGCTCTGTGCCAGCCTTCTCTTGCTCAGTATGTGTCATGCCTGAACTTGAATACAACTGAAGGAGCTGAGAGCATTTTGTCTGGCCGTACATTCCACTCCTTTGTTGTGTGCACTGCAAACCAGTTTTCCCTTGAGAGTGATTCCCTGAGGAACATCTAGGCCCTGCCAGCCCCTCACCCTGCAGTATGCCTGGCAGCCCGACATGCCTCTGTGCCTACATATCTTATTCCCATCAGTAATTTGCATATTTATCCACCAGGGAAAGAATCACTCCACATTCGTCTCAGCAGTAGTGAAGCTCTACATATCAAAAGATTGTGTCATGATAACAAACACACCTGTGAACTAAAGAGTAAAATCTGTTACTTGGTGTATGTATGGACAGCTACAAACACCACATTGAGCCTGCTGTCATGCAAATAGAGCAAATGGTGGCACTGTTTCAGCCACTTTACTGGAGGTGCAGACATGAGTGAAGTGTGTGGTGACAAGTGAACAGTGGCCAGTGTGGGGAGGTGAAGGTGTCAAGCAACAGCAAGTCCCAGGCTTAGCTCATCTCATGCTCTGAAGGGTTCTGATATGCATACATCTCCATCCCTTCCCTGCTCTCTCTCTCTCTCTCTCTCTCTCTCTCTCTCTCTCTCTCTCTCTCTCTCTCTCTCTCTCTCTCTCTCTCTCTCTCTCTCTCTCTCTCTCTCTCTCTCTCTCTCTCTCTCTCTCTCTCTCTCTCTCTCTCTCTCTCTCTCTCTCTCTCTCTCACATGCTGCACTGGTAATGTGTTTTGAGCAGGAGGAAAGCCAGATAGCCACAGCAGCAGTCCAGTCCTGTGTTGAGTGACATGACATTGTTGTGATTTTTTGTTTATTGTTGTGGTTGTTGTTTCTTAACATCCACAGTGCTGTGAGTGACTGTTTGTGTGGCCATAACAAAAAGAAAGAGAGAACAGGAAGTCATTCTTGTCTATTTATGCTACAAGAGTATTTAAAAAAACTAGTATGGCTGTGGTTGTCATTTTTTAACCTCTGTAGTACTGTGAATGTCTGTATGAATGAATGGAACTATAAAAAAAGAGAATAGGATTTATTTATTAATTTATTTTTTCAATGCTACAGATGTTTAAGAGACTAGTATGGCTGTGGCTGTCCTTAATGTCCATGGCACTGTGAATGTCTGCTTGCATGATTGGAGGAATAAAAAGAGAGAATAGGATTTTTTTATATTTTTTTCTCCCTTACTGTAAGACTGCATTGTGGTGACGGTGGTGCAGTGTGTGGTGGGGCTGACACTTTGTTGCCCCCTCAGGTGTGACACAAGATGGACAGCCCCCAGGGTCCCCACCAGCCCAACCCGACCTCCTGGCTGTATATGCAACACCTCCTACAACAGCTGCAAGATCACCAGCAGCCTCCATCACAGCAGCAGCACCAGCACCAGCACCCACCACCGCCACCACACCAGCAGCAACCACAGCCACACCAGCAACAGCCACCACCACCACCACCACATCAACAGCCACCACCACCACCACAACACCAACAGCCACCACCACCACCACCACATCAACAGCCACCACCACCACAACACCAGCAACACCATCCACTTCAACAGCAGCCACCACACCAGCAGCAGCAGCCTCCCCCGCCCCCACACACACCACCACACCACCTCAACCCCCACCACCACCACCACCAGTCCCTCCCACAGCACCACCAGCCACTACAGATGCAGCAGATGTCATCACCACAGCAGCAGTACCAGCACCAGCAGCAGCAGCAGTACAAGCCACCACAACAGCAGCAGTACAAGCCAACACCACCACAGCCACAGCCACAGCAGCAGTACAAGCCACCACCACCACCACCACAGCAGCAGCAACAGCAGCAGCAGCAGCAGCAGCAGACCAGCAAGCCTTACATACGACCTGATGACCACAGTTACAGTGTGGAGTCTATACTTGGTAATCCCAGGGCGGGACTCTCACAGCCTCCTCTGCTCCCCACCCCTGTACACCCCACAGCTCTTCTTCCCACACCTACATACCCACCGCCCCTGCTGCCCACCCCTGTCCACTCAGCCCCAGTGCTCTCCACCTCCATGCCTCCCAAGATCCAGCCAGACAATGAGATGATGGTCATGTCGTTCCTCAATGAGCTGGAGGGAGGGAAGAAAGTGCCAGGCAGCGGGGCACCTCCCTCCACGCTGCACAAGCCTCTGCCTGCCACGCCAACGTCCAGCTTCTCCCAGGTGCTGGTGAGGGAGGACCAGGCTATGAGGGGCCATCCATCACTCCACCCACAGGCCACTCCACACCTCACCCCCACCACCCACCACCTGGACCTGTCAGGGGACACCAGCACCCCCACTACTGTCACCACTACCAGGATGAACCACAATGGGGACACCCCTGGCCTGTCTGTTAGGATACCCCTCACTGCACCCCTGACCCACGAGGCATCACCCCTACAGAACACCAGCACCCCTGCCACCAGCGCCACCACAACCAGGGCGAACCACATTGGGGACACCCCCTCCCTGCCCCTGAGGATGCCCCCCGCCTCACCCCTAATTCATGAGGAGTCGCCCCCACAGGAGACCATGTCCTTGAACCCTGTGTACCCCGGCAGCTGTGAGGGCAACGGCGAGGAGAACGGCACCCCCATGGGCAGGCTGGAGCGCGGGGACTCAGCCTCCTCCATGAGTCAGCTTGATCTTGGCCTCAGCGACGACTCTAATCCTCTCATCGACCAGCTTGAGTCAGCCCTAGAGAGTGACAGCAGCATTCAGGCCAAGGCATCCCCAGAGGGCCCAGTGCCGGCCGACACCTCCAGTTGTTCAGATGGTGCTACGGAGGAAGGGGAGGGTGCTAAGGAGCCATCCACACATCCCCAGACTGAGATGTTCATGTCACTTCTCAACAACCCTTCATCAGACGCCCCTCTGGACTCACAGCCTCCAGAACAGCCCTCGCCAGCCTCACAGGAGCCCAAAGCTATGCATACAGACACACAGGAGCAAGACAGTGTGCCTGATACCCTCAGGAGACCCTCACAAGACACACACCAAGAGCAGGACAAAAGTGTACATCCAGATGCCTTGGAGGAGGTTCCTGTGTTGTGTAGCCCCAGGACACCTCTACCAGACACTGCCAAGGAGAACACCAGCGGCTCTCCCATAGTAGCACGGATTGTTCCACTGTCTCTTCCCAGTAACCCTGCAGAGGACACCCAGAAAGAAATCCCTAAGGTAACGCCTGTGGTTGTACACGTCACTTCTCTGAGTGGTTGTGGGACGTCCCCACAAGACACACAGAGAGAGGAAGACCAAGGCTCGCCCACTGATGCAGAGAGAGATACTGCTGCACCCTCAGACAACACAGGTGACACCCCCACAGCACTCAAGAGTCCAGAAGAGGTGAGTCCATTGTCCCCTACAATGAGTCCTGCGCTAGACAGCCCACCACGGGAAGCTTCACCACCAAAGGACACGCCAGAATCCTCACAGGACACAGAGCTCATAGGGGAAACAATCTCAGAGGACTCAGTTCAAGCCACTACTGACATCCAGTCACCTTCCAGGGACTCTGAGGCTAAACCAGACACTGTACAAGTCACCACAACCGGAGACACCTCAGGCCCCTCTAAGAACACCCCTCTCAGCCCCTCCATGGTGTTGCTGCCAGATGCTGCCTCAGAGGAGAATGAGAGTGCAAATGAGGACGTCACCATGTCCCCACATCAGATCACCACAGTATACATTGTTGAGCCAAAACAGGAGGTCATCTTGCACACCAAGCCATTGCCAGATATCATGGACGTGACCCCAGAGGTGATTGCCAAGAATGACAAGCAGCAGACAGCAGCCCCAGCCAAGGAGAGCAAGAAGCAGGACAAGCAGGAGGTGAAGGAAGTGACCCCTGCCAGAGATAACAAGCAGGCATTGACCAGCAGCCAGCTTGAGTTGAAGACCAAGAAGGTGAAATTGTTAAGGAAGGAGACACACTTCTTTGAACCCACAGTGGTGCCCCCGGAGAAGGAGAAGCTGATGGTGATGTGCTACGTGTGTGACTCCAATGTCAAGGTGTCCAAGTTCAAGCACCACCTGTTCTTTGGCTTCGTGCGCTGCCACTACTGCAACCGCCGACTCATGGGGTGCAAGCTGCTGAAGGAGGACCTGAACAACCCTGAGAAGAGCATGTGCTTCAGCAGCCCCTTCAAGGTGCACAGCTTCAGCAAGTGGGCGGGTGATCCCATAGAGCACCTGTCCTACTACATCCGCAAGGACCTGGTCATCAAGCGCTTCTGTGCCGGCAAGACTAAGCCGCCGCCGGTTCCGGAGATCGTGTCAGAGATCCACGACTACATCACCAGGCTGTCGGCGCTGGAGTCCTATGGGCCGTGGTGCTACGCCTTTGAGCGCTGCCACAAGTACATCCAGGAGAGGATAAATGCTGAACCCAAAGCATTTGACCACAAACTGAGAAGCTCTGTGACTGCCGCGCTGGCTGCCCACTCGGCATTTTCGGGGCCAAGCAGTCCCCTGATGGTGGACAACACGAGGAGCCCCAACTCTGAGGGTAGCAGGCTGGCCACCACCACCCCACCCCTGGCCAGGACTCCGCCAGTAGAACGCACTGCAACGCCCCCCCCCACAGCTGTCACTCAGCCACCACCGCCCGTCTCTAGGCCAGCTGAGGTTGAGGAGAGCAGGGCGTTGCCGGTCATCCAGGCGGTGACCTCCGAGAAGGTGACGGTTGAGCCGGTCATTGTGATGGAGCTGCCAGTCACACAGTCAGAGGAGTCCGTCGATGACCCGATGGAGACACAAGATGACCACCTGTCAGACGTACCCGATGATGCCCCGCCAACGCCCGAGGACGCCACACCTGCCAGGACACCACAGCTAGAGCACGGCGTCAAAGTCTGCACATTTTCCTCGCTGAGCCAGACGGAGGTGCCAAACGAGAGCCCCAGGCCAGCAGAGGAGCCCTCAGAGCAGACCCCAAGCAGAGCCACACCTCCGCCCAAGGCCATGCCAATGGGCCAGACCATGAGTCGATTGCAGGACATCCTCAGCAGTGCCATGGACACATCCAGGAAGTCATCGCCGTCACGCTCCTCCAGAACATCAAAAACAGCAACGCCAGAGCCAGCACCTGTCAGCCAATCAGACGTGGAGGTCATTGATGATGCACGAACCACCACCAGCACTCAAACCACCACCACCACCACTACCACCACCACCACTACCAAGAAGAGCATAGCCGGCACCACTCTCATCCGGCAGTGGGGCACCAAGGCAAAGGTCCACAAGCCAGCTCTCCGCCGCAGCACGCAAGGCGAGTCCTGGCCGGTGAGAAACGAGAACTACCTGATCATCAAATACCCGACTGAAGTGTGCCCTGACTTGTGTCCCTCCTGCTACACAGCCTTTGACCCCATGCAGGCCACGGTGCAGTGTTCCTCCTTCCTCATGACCGTGAAGTGTGAGTCGTGCAAACTGACACTATTTGTCTCCCAGGACCCGCCACCGCCTCGCCCACGCAAGAAACGGAGGTTGTGAATTTAGGGCGTGGTGGAGTCTGGGGGGCTGGATGTGGCTTGCTGTCTGGGTGTCTTGTGTCTTTTTAACACGTGAGGTGCGCAGGGTGTGGGAGCAACAGGTTTTAGTGGTAGGTGAGCTGGGTGATATGTGTTGTGTTTTCAGCTTTAGGGTTAGGGGAGGTAGCAGTCAAACCTGGGTGAAATAGAGGAAGAGATAAGAAAAGGAGAAGTTATGAGATATTTTTGAGATTGGAGTGGAGACATTCAGGTGAAATGAGAAGAAAAGATAAAAAAAGAAAAGTTATGAGGTTTTGAGATGGTCAAATCGGGATGAAATAAGGACAGAATAGACGAAAAGAAAAGTCAGTGGAATATTTTTGACCTGATGCCAGAAGCTACGAGAAGTAAATAATGAAAAATACAGAGAAAAGAAGAAAAAAACAATACAAAAGAAATAAAAATGTGAAGAGAATAAACTAGGTATTTGTGTTTGGAGTGAGCGATTTGTGACTCTTCTTGTAGTTTGTCTGTTAGTGTTTGTATATCACTTTCTTGAGCGTGAGTCAGATGCAATACACACATCATTACCACTTATTAATATTATTATTATCATTGTTGTTATTATGGGCTGACTGTGAGTTTTTGTATGTGTTAGTGATTGTAAGGATAATCTGAGAATGTGGCGAGAGAATAATAAAACACAAATAGAAATCACCAGGCAAACTATTATCATCATCTTGGGTGTAAGGCAGAGAGAGATGAGGCTTGGTGAAAATGAAGTACCTGAGAGCGAGGGAGAGAGAGAGAGAGATTGCAATATTTATCACCACAAAGTCATAAGGTGCCACAAACTGAGAGAGAGAGAGTGAGAGAGACGGACAGACAGACAATGCTAGTGACAGACTGGCAGGGTTTAAGGTACCACAACACAGACAGACAGACAGACAGACAGACAGACAATCAAAACATATTTCAATTGTTTGGTTATCTGTAATTAATTGGGAAGGAGGGAATTAGGGATTTGTAGTTCCAGCAGGTGTAAGATTGAGGGAAAGATTTACCTAATTAAAATTCCAGGAAGTTTGAGAAGACTTACAAGTACTTGAGTTATACAGGGTGACCCAAAAGTTTGGAAGTGTCAGTCATATCACCTTTTTTTTTTTTTTTTTCTTTCTTCTTTTCTGTATTCATTTTTTTTGTTTACAGATTGAATGTGAGTTTGTCAAAAGGTGAACGAGTCTGTCAAAAGATAAATGTGAGTTTGTCAAAAGATGATTATGAATTATTCAAAAGAGGAATATGAATTTGTCAAAAGATCAAATTGAATTGGTACTCTGGTGAGGGATGATCACAGCAGATATTTCCATGTAGAAATCACTAAAAAGATATATTTTCCCTGTGTGTCCAGCTTGTGGGCCACCATGACAAGACTTGCAGAGGGAATAAGACTGGTGCTAAGGTGACTTCTAGCTCTGTAAGTAAAGGCAGCCAGATTTCATTGGCCTTAGTAGACAGCCATGGTATTCTCAAACATTTCAGTGTCATCACAACTTCTAACAGAGTCTGATGGGAGGCATTGTGGGTAGGTTACTTAGGTTTTCACAGGTTGGGTTAAGTTTTCATAGGTTAGATTAGGTTAGGTTTTTTATAAGTTAGATTAGGTTAGGTTATTATAGGTTAAATTAGGTTTTTTTTATTTTTTTTATTATGGTGATCAGGTCTGGTGGAAAGCATTGGAGTTTTCAGGTGCATTTTCTTGATTGTTATGATAGTTTAACCCCTTGCTCGCTACACCTTATCTTAATGAAATGTTATGCAAGTGAGGAGTTTGTAAAGAAAGTGTTTGGGTATATGAGTGAAGCTGAAGATGCTAATAATAAAGGAAGGTCACTAGGAGGATAGAAAGATAGGGTGAGAAAATTGTGAGGGAGGTGGTAGTAGAGACCGAAAGAGGGTGAGAGTTTGAACAAGCAAGGAGGATGTGCTTCTGGCTACACCCTTAAAGAACATTCCTAGAAGAGTGAGGTGTTGGATGAATGGCCACCTACTTGTTATTTATGAAGCTGGAAGAGGAGGAGGAAGGGATGTGAAGAGTGGGAACAAGTAAGCAGTGTTTGTAAAAGTGAGATGGAGATTCATTTGTTGTGACCACCACCATGGAGGACATTCATAAAGAGCTTGGTGTCAGATGATTAAATACCTTTTTGTTATATGTGAAGCTGGAAAAGGAGGAGAAAGGACTGTAAAGTGTGGGAACAAGTAGGGAAAAATTGAGGCTTCTACTGTTGCCACCTTAGAGAACATTCATAACCAGCTAGGTGTCAGATAGGTACTTGTTATATATGAAGCCGAAAGAGAAGAAACGACTAAAGACTGTGGGACTGTATAGTATTATCAAAGTACTGCTGACACATCTTCTGACAAACCAGTATTATTGCATTGCTTCACTTTTACTGTGGTGCTGAGACGCAACACTCGCACACAACACTCGTAACACTTATGCCTCAGAGGAAGAAGGGGATTAGTAAATAAGGATGAATGGAAAGGGAAGTAAATATTATCCTGTGTGCTAAGAGAGGCTGGTTCAATGAGATTACGCTAAGGTAATATAATAATGCTAAAGACTGTTGTTATGTGGTAGTCCTTTATCTGTACAATGGAGAGGGAAACAAAATATCCCGTGAAGAGAGAAAGAGAGATTAATTTAAAAGAGCACTAAGGTCACGGCATTGCCAGAGACGGACTGTTACGGTACACAACTCCTGAATCTAGTTTTTAATTGCACGTTCGGTATAATTGTCGAAAGTTGCCCAGGTCTTTTGCGTATTTCTCTGAGTTGTGGATGTATTTTGATTGTGCGTTGTAATTGGTGAAATATTCCTTCTGATGGTTTATGCCAAATCACAGATAATATTTGGTCCTTGTTTTTGGAGGTGTGTGTATGTATGTGTGTATGAGTGTGTGTGTGCATGTGCGTGTGTGTGGATTTCTACATAGTATATTAGAGTTGTAGACAGAGTAATTAGAGTCCATAGGGAATCTCTGCAGTATTCTCTGTGGGAAATATTAAGTAGCAATGGGCGCATTCACAAATACATTTTATACTTTTATTTCTTCTTGTTTGCTGTCTCATGCTCAATAAACACTGTCATCACAAGAGCCTTTTCCTGCCCTGCCAAAGTCTCACACACACACACATACACACACACACACACACACACACACACACACACACACACACACACACACACACACACACACACAAGTAGACAAATAGGACCATGCAAGTGTTGGCCTTTTGAATAATTTTATATGCTCTAATCTTTTACTGTGTTACTGGGATCTGAGAACTCTTAAATCTGTCCTCCTCCTTCTCCTCCTCCTCCTCCTCCTCCTCCTCCTCCTCCTCCTCCTCCTCCATGTACTAGTTTTCTGTCCTGTACACACTGTCTGTCTCATGTAAGGAGTGTGTTAGTGATCCATACTGTCCTGTAGGGGAATCTTATGCACATGTAAACTTATTGTAGTCATAATTATTACAGATTTGTGCGACCGTCATTGTACTGTATTCTGAAATGGCTCCATATATGCTGCACTATTTTCAAAAGGCTTTACTTGAAGTGACACGGGTTTTTAAGGGTGTTTTTATGGTTCTAGTGATAGATTAATAAGATTTTTGCATTATTAACCGGAGAAACATTCTTGTGGACTTGGCTAATCATCTCTGTGGCCTTTGAAAATAGTTGTGGTGAGAGAGAGAGAAAGAGAGACCAAAGCATTTCAGAATGCAGGCCTGTGTGTGTGTGTGTGTGTGTGTGTGTGTGTGTGTGTGTGTGTGTGTATGTTGATAAAAGGATATGTAGAATTTTCTATGGTGTATTTTGTAAGTAATCAAAGTTTATAGTTACATTTTTACTGTATTACAATTTGCATAGTGATCAATGTTTATATACCTACATTTTCATCTTGTACTTTTTATTTATTTTTGTGTTTTTCCCCTTTTTCTTGTTCTCCATTGCTAGTGTTTGGTCAGCTGGGTTCCACTGTCCAATTTTCTGTCACATTATGAGTCACAGGAATTTCCCTTATTTTTCCCTCCATACAGTTTACTATTTTCCATACAATCCCCCAGCCACACCTATTTCCCTCCCTCTCATAGTTATTTCCCCCCATGCAGCTTCTAGTGTCATGTTTCCCCTCATAGTGTTCAGTCACACCAGCTTTCCTCATGCAGTCACATATTTCCCCTCACACAATCTCCAGTCACTTATTTTCCCTATGCAATCTCCAGTCATAATTATTTTCCCTCACACAGTTTGCAGTCATCCCATTTTTTTCCCCCTGTATAGTTTTCAGTCTCTTATGTTTCCCTTTTACAATTCCCAGTCATATAACCTTCTCTGGTCTCATATTACCAGTAGTGTAATTTAAGTTTTCTGTATTTGGCTCCATTACATAGCTGTACCATTTAGTTCCTTGTAGTATGATTAAGTATATTACATGTACAGCATTTTAAGTTCATCATCGTTATTATTATTATTATTATTATTATTATTATTATTACTCTTCTGTCATTTCAGATATAAGTAAAAAATGGCTGTTTCCTTATTCTTTTGTATTTCCTAAGTTCCTCATTAATTGTGCTCCTTTAATTGTATTTCTCTTCTTTCATTCCACAAAAGCAATGATAAGGAGTTTTTGTTTTACCTTTTTTTTTTGTTTTCCAAGTTCTTCAATAGTTCTGCTTTGATTTTTTTTCCACTCTCATCATTCCAGAGAAGAGTAATAATCATAATAATAATGAATGCATCTTTTCTTATCTTTTTTATGTTTCCGAACTTCAAAAATGTAAGGAATGCAACTTAGTAATAATAATAATAATAATAATAATAATAATAATAATAATAATGACTGCATCTTCCCCTATTTTTTGTGCTTTTCCAACTTCAAAAACCACAAATACAACTATTGCAGTACACCTTAAATATTTACGTTTCCCAAGATCAAAATGTACAATGAACTCCTAAGTAAATTTAAGATGGATAATTTATAAAAGGCTTAAAAAAAACTGTGTGTGTAAATATAGAACGTGAATTGTAAGAAGTGATTGTAAGGTGTGTGGTTTGTAGAAGCTTAAGGGAATGATTTCTGTAAATATATAAGACATGACTTTAGAATGTGATGTGTTTTCTTTCCCAGGAGAGACAGAGTGAGAGTACGAGTGATATTATAATACAAGGAGGAGGTAGGATCAAAATACAAGTAAATGAAAGATGTTTGAGAGATTTTGTCTGTGAATAGAATAGGACATGACTGAAATGTGATGTTTTCCTTCCTGAGAGAGAGAGAAGGAAGAGTGAAATGAAAAAAATAATAAATAAATAAAACAGAAAAGAAAATTAAAAAGATATTGAGATAATTGAATTTCCAACAGAGAGAGAGAGAGAGGGAGAGAGAGAATAGGAAGGGCGAAATAAAAATACACGAAAAAAAGGAAAAGAAAAAATTTAAATACATTGAGAGATAATTCAATTTTTAACAGCGGCATAGAGACAGAAACAAGAAAGATGAAAAATAAATAAATAAATAAAAATAAATAAATAAATAAATAAATAAATAGATGCCAAGATACTTCAATTTTCAACATCAATTCACGAGATACCAAAGAAAAATCAAGATAGGTGAATTTAGAAGCATTTTATTTCATAATCTCAGTTTCCAGTGAGTTTATATACGCATCTCAAGGGCAGGGAGGTTTGAGGGACAGCGGAGGGTCGGCCAATCACTGCTTCCATCATCGCTTGTGTTCACCTCCGTCCTCTATGCTGTCCTCGTCAATCTGCAGAACGGAATGGAGTGAATTGATGAGTGTAGGGAGATGGAAAGAAAATAAGTGGTGACAACAAATGAGGGAGATGAAGAGAAGAGAGAAGAGATAAACCATAACAAAGAAGGGTATGAGGGAGAGAAGGAAAGAGAATAAGTAGCAAAAAAAAAGAAAAAATATGAAGAGAAGAGAGGAGAGAGATAAAACAATACAAACAGAGAAGGAATGAGTATAAAGAAGTGAAGAGAAGAAATAAACCCTTCTCTCTCATTCCTTCCCTTCCCTCTCATTCCTTCCCTTCCCTCTCATCCCTTCCCTTCCTTCTCAGTCCTCCCATTCCTTCTCACCTCAGGCCACTTCTCCGGGATAAGGTCAATAAGGTCGTCCTTTATGTCGCCCTGCACCACAATCTCGTCCTCGCCAGTCACCGATGACCCACAGGCAAACTTGGTGCCGAAGAACTTGGCAGCAAACTTGAGATCAATGTCTGCGGGAAGGAAGTTTATTAGATTAGTTTGTCTTGTTTTGTTTGTAAGCAGACCGTTACTTCTCACTGACTGGATGAGAAAGGATGAATACAGTATGCTGTGATCACTGACACACACACACACAGACACACACACACTCACCAAAGGTCTTCAGTCCCACAATAACAGTGTTTCTCTTCTTGCCACGTGGCGCCACAAACACAACAACTTTCCTTGGTCCCTCCTGAGCCTTCTTCTTCTTCACCATGCCCTTGCCGCCCCTCTTCTGCCTCTTGCGCTCCTCCTCCGCTCCTCCCTCCTCGCCTCCACCTCCTCCACTCCCACTGTTGCCACCTGTGTTAAGTGAATGCCAGTAAAGAAGTGTTTAGGTGTCAAAATTAGAAGTCAGTCTTAATACTTTTTTTTTTATTGAACCAAGTAGAATAGTTTCAATCTTCATCCTCATATGTGAATAGAATCTAAAAAATAAAAAAATAAAATGTTGAAAACTAAGAAAATGTATTGAAAGAAATGCATTACAGGGAAAGATTAAAGATTATTGTTGATCTAGGTATATAAATTTTGCATTGATATTTTTAAGGAACATAATTAGACCATAATCAAGATTTACCATTATCATATTACATATTATTATTACTATCATTATATTTTCTTCCTATCATTACTATTCTTCTTATCATTATTGTTATTATTTTTTATTATTTCTATTCTTCTTATTACTATTTTTATTACTAGTCTTAACACTATAAAATCTTATCTTCAATCACACTCAATCACCAACTTTCAAGCTTACACCACACAACCACACCACACCACACCACACTGCACACCACACTGCACACCACACCACACAGCCACACCACACCCACACACCAACACTTACTCTCGTTCATCAGCTTCTCAAACAGCTCCGGCAGATTCTTCTCCAGCCACTGTTTGCACTTGTCATAGCCGGGGTAATACTCACAGTACTGGAAGGGAAGGAGAAACTGGAGGTGGTGATGACTGCCCAGCTTAGAGGGATTGTATAGAGGAATGGTAAAGTTGGTGGTGGTGGTGGTGGTGGTGATGATAGTGATGAGGTATAAGTTATCAGTCCTATTAGTTTATTTATTTATCTATTTATCTATTTATTTACTTTTTTCTATTTCGTCATAATCCATTCCTTTATTATTTTTTCCCTATTCCCATCATCACCCATTACTTTGTCCTCGTATGTGCATTCTCTTCCTTCTCCTATCACATCCCCTTCTCTTCCCATTGCTTTATTATTTCTTCCTTACTCATTCTTTTAGTCCCATCAAGTGCGTTCCTAGTCCCCATCACCTTATCAGTTACTCCTATCACAATTCCTATCCCCTTTCCTTGAGTATCTTTTTCTCAACTCTATTCCTTTCCAAAAACAAGAAATATGACAATAGAAATGAGAACTTGATAATGATTAATATTTGTAGATGAAGAATTAAAAAAAATAAAAAAATCAAGAATCTACCCATTCTGGATTTTTTTTTTCCCCCAAACCTTTTCTTTCCATCCATCCCAGGCCTATACAAGACATTTTTCTTTTTCCATTCCATTCCTTTCCATTCTAATAACCCCAATACAAAATACTTTTATCCCCACTGTTCCTTTCCAGACCTACACTTTATTTTTTTTTCCCCATTCCTTTCTACCCATCTCACAACCCATCCCAGTCTCACACAGCACCCATTACCCTTTTCCCTCACCTCAACGGGCATGGTGCAGTTCCCGCAGTAGCTCACAGACAGCGGGTACTCCACGCCAGGCAGTGGGGTGATGCCAAACACTTCGCTCATATTTTTACCTGTAGGGAGAAAGCGGTATATATATATTTATGAACCTCCTCCCTACTATAAATTTGATTCATTGTTCCTAAATCACTAATCACTCCGGGATATTTGCTGGGTGACACTGAAATAGCATTGGCGTTTTCATCTTCAGTTTCACGGCTGGTCCCTTCAGAGAGCGAGAGAGAGAGAGAGCAAGGACGAGGAAAGATTAACACCGTCCTAATTATACAAATGTGGCTGAGTTTAGTGTTCTGTGGTGTTCTCCTTATTCTGCCGCGTGTGGTATGAGGGGAATTACACCTACCAGTGCAAGGACGGGGTTAAAAAGGGTGTAGATCTGTGAGTTTCTCTCCTCCTCGGTGGTCCCCGTGCTGTCCCTGAGCGTAGGTCGATCTCCTCCTCTCTGACTCTTCACTCTTCTCGCCGGTTCTCGCGTCCCGTCTCACCTCCAGGACTGTTTTCATATCTTTTCTTATTGATGAGTTGTTGTTCTGTCATATAAGGCTAAATCAGATGTTCTATTTTTATTGTTTATATATTAATGTTCATGGTGGTTCTAAAATATACTGAAACGAACTCCCTTCCATATTGTCCTTCAGCATCAAAATCATTACCTATTTTTAGTTTTATCTTATAATTCAATTAACAAAGCCTTATCATACACCAGTAAGTATGAATATTAATATTAAGGGTTATGTTTTTAATTTTTAGATACACTTGTGCAGCAATTCATGCTGTACTTTTCCTGCACATCGATTTCAAATTTAGCTAAGACACCCCTTTGCCCCAGGAAATCGGAGACAATTAAAAATGCTGGCGCTGATAGGTTTCTACCAGCCTCACTGCGACGTCTCTAATTCGTTCAGCAGGCAAGGGGCGGCACACCTTTGCGGGATGCGAGCGTGTGTGTCGGGGATAAGGACTTTACCGCCTTTCCGTATGTATTACACAACAGTATGCAAGTCACCGTGCAATACAGTCACGACACACAGGTAGGCACAGGGGCGATCAGGCACTCTCGCCGTCAACAGTCAGTCAGTCAAGCACGTGAACTCTACCCACAGTGACTCAGCTTGCCTTCCCTTTCGCTCACACGTCTTGTCGCGTCGCCGTCTCTGTATTCCTGAGTCTCTCCAAGAAAAGTGGATAGCATGGATGAATTATATCCCTGAATTGACAAAGGTAACACACAGACACATACACACGGACACAGGGACGGATACAGAGGGGGGGGGGCAAAAAAATCTCCGCCCCCCAGAAAATCTGGACTGCATGCGGATAGAAGGTACAGAACAAGGTGTATATACACCTTGTGTATATACACCTTGGTACAGAACTGACTCCTCGCTTATAATGTGCCGCAACTATAATACGGAATGTGTCGTCGGCTATAGGCATATGAAGGCGCGGATGCGATGGGAAGGGTGTTGGGGAGCCAAATGGCCCGGGCTGCCCCCAAAAAATATTAGGATGACTAAAATATTTGAAACAGAAATATATTTAAGATACCCCTAAAAGCTAGAGAGCTGGGGAGCGAAGCTGGCTGCCGCTAGATGGCTCTGGGCGCTGTCCTCCAAACTTTTAAAAACCCCCCTCTAGAGGTTCCTTGGGCTTTACTGTGCGGAGGTGGACGAGATGCTCAGGCAAGATTTCAATTTTTTCGGTGTCTGATGTAATTTTTCACTCTCCTGCAGGGCCAGGGCACAACAAGCACGTGCCCAGGGCACCGCGCTCTTATGGGCCCCGCACTTATCTAACAATCTATATACCCGTACAGTGCCGTACCCAGGGGGAGGGATGGGCCGGGGATCTAGAGGCTGTCGTTGACTTATGAAATTTTACCAACCCCCCCCCCGCCGAAAAAAAATTTCTAGATCCGCCCCTGCACGGACACCCTCATGACCCCAGACCTCAGAGGTCAACCGATAGGCTTATGTCAGCTCTCCTCCCATTAGCGCAACAGATAACGGCGGCAGCATCTGTATACAACGAGAGATTAACAACGCCGCTGGCTGGCTGACTCACGCATGTACTCGCTACCCACACGGAGTCGCATAGAGGCACTCCATGCACACAACGTGCTCATGGACTCACCCATACAGTGAATACAGTGAATGTCATAACAATATTAACATTCACGGCGGTTATTAAAGTTTTTCTTTTTTCGTACCTATGTGTCTCAAATTTGTTTTTTTCTCTTTTTGTTTGCAGTTATTCCTAATCTTTTATTATTCTATCTCATAGAAATATTCGTAGAATTATAAATAGATAAATAAATAAATTAATATATATATATATATATATATATATATATATATATATATATATATATATATATATATATATATATATATAAGGGGAAACATTCATTTAACCATACATATACCTAGTAATCTAATATTTATGCATTAACAAATACCTTATAACCACAAAATATGTAAGAAAGTAGTTCAGTTATGTAGAGAGAGAGAGAGAGAGAGAGAGAGAGAGAGAGAGAGAGAGAGAGAGAGAGAGAGAGAGAAAAGGCGAATCAGTCAATATGGCATCAGACAACAGAAGCCAAAGAGCAGGTGACACAGTGTTCGAATCCCTGACCTCCTCATCCCGACTCTGGCTTAGGTTTCAGTTCTCTGCGTCTCAGTCCACCAGTGGCCTTGAAAGCAGCCAGCCACCCTCTCTCCCTTTCCCCCTTTCCTCCTTTTTTGCCCCTTTGTCCCCCGTGTTCCTTTTTCGCCGCCTGCAGTCAATTTGAGGTGTATTTTTATCCGTGATTCACTTTAATGAAAGCATAAAGTGGCGACACGAACGCCCGCTCCTCTTCCCCTCTCCTCTCCTTCCCTTCCCTTCCCTTGTTTTATTTTTGTTTGTTCTGGTGCTGCCTTAGTGGTGGTGGTGGTGGTGGTGGTGGTGGTGGTAGTGGTGTTTCCATCATTATCATCTTCATCTTTATATTTCTTCTCATCACCATCTTTTGTTTCTTCTTTTCATCTTTTCTTCTCCAGTAGAAGTAGTAGTAGTAGTAGTAGTAGTAGTCGTAGTAGTAGTAGTAGTAGCAGTAGTCGTAGTAGTCGTAGTAGTAATAGTAGTAGCAGTAACAACAATCTTATGCATGCAGAGCACATACAACACTCCCACACACAGTATCTAATCAGTAACCACTCCACGCCACCACTGCTACACACCGCGCTATACTCTCCTGACGTGTAAGCAACCCCACATTACATGATCACTCTAAATACCAGTCAATAATAGAATAACTTGACCTCCACATCTCTCTCTCTCTCTCTCTCTCTCTCTCTCTCTCTCTCTCTCTCTCTCTCTCTCTCTCTCTCTCTCTCTCTCTCTCTCTCATTATTCTTCCTGTCTCATCACATACATTCCTTCCTTCCCTCCTCCCTCTCCTCCTTCTGATCTCTCCTCTCTTCCTCATACCTTTCTCCCTCTCCTAACTCTTTTCTTTCTTCCTCATTCCTCCCTTCCTTCCTTCTCACAGCTTCTATTTTTTTTTCTTCCCTCGTAACCTTTCCCAGCTCATCCCCTCCTCTCCTCCTTTCCCTCCCTTCATGTTCTTTCTCACTGACATCTTTACAAGTTCAAGATACAGGTTCAAGTTCAGGGGAAGGCAAGGGTAGAGGGTGGGGGGGTGAGGGAGAGAAAGCAGGGCGGGTGCATGGGGAGGGGGGGTGCATGGGAGTCAAACACGTTATGTGGTGTAAGTTTGCTGCGTAGCCTAGACTGGGCCACACACACACTACGCGGTTTTCTTCGTCTTGTTCTTTCTCTAATCTATGTTTTCTCAAGGAATTAGCGATGCTCTATAATTCTTGATCTTCTTTTACTTTGTTATTTTGTTTTTATGTTTATTTTATCTGTTTGCTTATTAGGGATCGTGCGCAGACAATGAAATTAGACCATATTCTGAAACACGTCTGCGCCGCACCTTCGCTACTTTCAAAAGACTAATTGAAATGACGCATTTTCAAGGGTGCTTTTATCATTCTAGCCACAGATTAACAAAGTTTCTACATTATGAATAGGATAAATATTCTTGAGAACCTTGCTAATCATCTCTTTGGCCTTTGAAAGTAGTCAGTGAAACCACGAATTTTTAAGGAAGTTCTTACGGTTCTAGTAGCAGATTAACAAGGCTTCTGTATTATGAACAGGATAAACACTCTTGGGAACCCGGTAATCATCTGTGGCCTTTGAAAATAAACATGGTGAGAAAGCGCTTTTGAATAGAGCTTACAAGTCACAGAGGCGCCAGCGGTTGACTATCAGAGGAATGAGAGACCATTAATATACTTGGTCAAAGCCTGAGGGTGGATAGCGGTTCTCAGGGGGACAATCACATACTACCGTGTCTCTCCAGGGATAATGAGAGAGAACATAGCTCTTCTCTCTCTGTTCAAATGCTACGTTGCCACACACTCATCGCCATAGAAAAGGAGAAAAGAGGTATGTATAAAGAGAATAAGAGAAATGCCAAATAAACAGTAAATGATGATGATAAGTACATAAGTAAATAGATGTGGGAAAAAATGTATATAATGATCTCTCTCTCTCTCTCTCTCTCTCTCTCTCTCTCTCTCTCTCTCTCTCTCTCTCTCTCCTGTTGTTCTCCTTTGTTCTTGTTCTTGTTCTGGTTCTTCTGGTTCTTGTTCCTGTTCTTCTTTTTCTTGTTCTTCTTGTTCTTTTCTTGTTCTTCTTCTTCTTCGAGAGAGGTGTAGTGAAACGAAAAATTATCCACGAAAATTAGATAAAAACAAGAAAAAGTTAATTACGAGAGAGAGAGAGAGAGAGAGAGAGAGAGAGAGAGAGAGAGAGAGAGGAGAGAGAGAGAGAGAGAGAGCAGACTATTTTAAGGGTCACTGTCCTGCTTCACCACAAAATCACACCAAGAATAGAAAATGGCTGTTGTGGTGAAGCATAGGTCAGGTCAGGTCACGTAAAGTCAGGCAGTTATAAATCCAGTGGTTTTGTTTGATATATGGATTTGACCTTCACCCGTTTTCTTTGATATAATCTTATGTATATTATTATTATTTTTTTTTCTCGTTATTTAATTTATTGGTTTATGTTAATTTCATATGTCTATTTATTTATTTTCATTGTTTTTTTCGTTCACTACTTTTTCATTTATTTATTTATTTGTTTTTATTGTTTTATCTTTATTTATTTATTTTTTCGTTTGTTTTCGTGAGTTTGTTAGTTTGTTAATTCAGTTTAGTGTGTCATTAGTCAGTTTTGCTTAGTGTGGCTTAGTTTAGATTATTATTAGCCAGTTAGCTTAGTTTAGTTCGTTATCATTTACGTAGTTTAATTTAGTATATGTTCGTTTACTTTAGTTCCTTAGTTTAATAATAATATATTGATAACAAAAAAAATAATATACGTAATCTAAGGACTAAAAAAAAAAAAACGCTATTCATAACAAGGGGAAAGAGAGAGAGAGAGAGAGAGAGAGAGAGAGAGAGAGAGAGAGAGAGAGAGAGAGAGAGAGAGAGAGAGAGAAACATACTATTTCGTTGTTCATTTGACCTTCGACCAATGATCTTTTCTTATCACACTTCCTCTGTTTATGTTTTCCGCTTCATTTTCTACGCAGCGAGTTTATTTTATTTTATCTTATTTAATTCATGTCACGTGGTCACTTTTTTCCCTTGCTGCTCGAAATGAACTTTTTACAATTATATTAAAGTCTTCAAACCCCTATTAGATTCTCGAAGTCCTTACATTTATATTAATATTTTGAATCCTTTACATTTATAGATTCTGGAAACACGCTTTGTAATCTTGAAATTCCTATTAAATTTTTGAAACCCTTATTAGATTCTTGAAACCCTTATTAGATTCTCAAAATCCTTACATTTATATTAATATTTTGAATCCCTTAATATGTATAGATTCTGGAAACACGCTTTGTATTCTCGAAACTCCTATTAAATTTTTGAAACCCTTACAGTTATAGATTCTTGAAACCCTAATTAGATTTTTGAAACCATTAAAATTAGATTCTTCAAAACCTTATTAGATTCACGAAACCTTTATTGTATTTCTGAAACCCATACATTTATAGATTATTGAAGGTCTTATAAGATTCTTGAAACCTTTCTTATATTCTTGAAACACTTATTAGATTCTCGGATCCCTTATAATACCATATTGTTTACTATTAACACTTTCATTCCCACTGTCGTAATGTATAAGTGAATGAATAACGAGAGAAGTAGAATGAAAGCGTAGGATTTATCACAGTAACGTAGATAAATTATATATATAGTAATGAAAATTTGTGAGTGAGAATTGAGGAAAAAAAAAAAAAGAATTGGTACGTGCATTAATGGGTGGAAAGGAGGAAGAAGGAGACCAGGGGGAAAAATAAAAAGATGAGAGAGGGGGGGGGGGAATGCGTGTGCTCAGTCAACCATGAAATTATTAAATGAATGAAGGAAAGGTGCGTAGATGAATTAACTAAACTAACAGAGAGAGAGAGAGAGAGAGAGAGAGAGAGAGAGAGAGAGAGAGAGAGAGAGAGAGAGAGAGAGAGAAAAAAACATACACATTTATCTATCAACATTTCATCCACCTATCTATCATGCAACACAAACACATACCTTCAATGCACTAACTAATACATAAAGTCAGCTGTACCGTCGTTTGAGGGCCCGTCACGGTACAGTACACAACGGCAGGGTGTGGCTGGTATAATACACTGCATCCGGGAAATACGAGGAGAGAGAGAGAGAGAGAGAGAGAGAGAGAGAGAGAGAGAGAGAGAGAGAGAGAGAGAGAGAGAGAGAGGGGGGGGGAAGTAAGCCGAAGTCACAGCCACGCGTTCGAACACGGCCAGGTGACACGGGTGAATGGCTGGGTATGGCAGGATGTAGAGAGAGAGAGAGAGAGAGAGAGAGAGAGAGAGAGAGAGAGTAGCAAGGTCGGTCATCAGCTCCATACTGGTTTTATTTTATTTTTTCTTGTTTCTTCCTTTTTTTGTTCGGTCCACAACAGGACTCGGAGAAAAAAAAAGTTATCCATTTTAAAACCAAGAAGGAGGAGAAAGAGAAGAAGAGGAAAGGGAAGCAGAACAAGAAGCAGAGGAGCAAGAACAAGAACACGAAGAGCAAAACATGAAGAAGACGAAGAAGAATGAGAAGAACACTGAGTAACAAAACACACACACAGAGAGAGAGAGAGAGAGAGAGAGAGAGAGAGAGAGAGAGAGAGAGAGAGAGAGAGAGAGAGAGAGAAACTATAGCCTCGCGTGATGGAAGTATATCATTTATACTGAATAACTCTGGGATAACATGACTGGCATCCGAGTAGGTAGAAGATAAAATATACAAAAATCCCCTTGTTTTTTGTCTACGACGCCACGAGACAGGTACACCCTCATTACTAGCGGCCTTATCAGCATCTTATCGGTCAGTA
>NC_087197.1:2102500-2160000 GCF_035594125.1 Scylla paramamosain | reverse complement strand
ACTGGGTTTGCGCCGTCCGTTTATGGGGCGCTGATGTTGCCTCGACAGGATACGCCAGTTTCCCGTCACTCTTCCGATTTTCTCCTGAAATTCACCCGCCAAAGTGACAGCGACAGACAGACTTTTTTCCTTTATTTATTTATTTATTTTTATTTTTTTCCTCCACACGTCCTAACATCGATCAAACACATCTTGCGGAAAAAAAGTTACTGTTTTCAAAGGAGTTTTTTTTTTTCTTAATGTTTCCAACGATAGTTTAATAAAGACTTCATCAGTGAAAAAGAAAAAAAAACGATCGGTGGTCACAGTGGCCTTTGATAAAAATAAATAAATAAATAAGTAAATGAATAAATAGAACAAAACGTTTAAAAAATATAGATAGAGTTTTGTTGAGTATTCAGTTTTACGTTATTCTGTGTTGACTCAGTACACAGTGGTAACCTTCCCTTCTGCAATCATCATCATCATCAGGGGAGGAGCTACAGTACATATGCAGACAGCCACCCACCTTATCAACAAAACTTAACAGAAAACGGGTGCCGTCTTTTTCTCCTCTGATAAAACGACTTCTTTCAAATTTCCTACGTTTTTATTCCTTTCTCAAACTTTGCCCCCTCTTCCTCTTACTTTTTTTTTAACTTTCTTCTTTTCTCTTTCTTTTCCTTAGCAACTCATTAACTGATATCAAGTTATCTCTCTCTCTCTCTCTCTCTCTCTCTCTCTCTCTCTCTCTCTCTCTCTCTCTCTCTCTCTCTCTCTCTCTCTCTCTCTCTCTCTCTCTCTCTCTCTCTCTCTCTCTCTCTCTCTCGAGTGTATATAATTATATACTCTCGTACTATATACAATCTCGAGTGTATATAGTACGAGTGGCACCAATTTGTGATCCCGTTGCAGGAGGCAGACTTCTCCTACAACATCGTGAGCCATGTGGGCGAGGGACGGTTTGAGCGCGCGAGGAAACTGCACCACCTCAGCCTTGCCCACAACCACTTAACGGAGATAGCGGGTACGGCTTGTTGTTGTTGTTGTTGTTGTTGTTGTTGTTGTTGTTGTTGTTGTTTGTCTCGTTAGAAGATGGACAGAATAA
Source organism: Scylla paramamosain (assembly GCF_035594125.1). NCBI lineage: Eukaryota > Metazoa > Arthropoda > Malacostraca > Decapoda > Portunidae > Scylla > Scylla paramamosain. The sequence continues at coordinate 2,158,913 of NC_087197.1, read as the reverse complement.
ACCATAATGAAATATTTGAATGAAGAATGGGAACAAAAAATAAATATAAAAAAAAGAAAGGTTAGATGTAAGGAATGTGTGTGTGTGTGTGTGTGTGTGTGTGTGTGTGTGTGTGTGTGTGTGTGTTTCGGAATGGAGGAGGAGGGAGGGACAGGAAGAAAGATGACATTTGATACGTTAACACAGGTAAATTTAAAGTACCTCTTCTTCCCACCACCACCACTACTACTACTACTACTACTACTACTACTACTACTACTACTACTACTACTACTACTACTACTACTATTACTACTACTACTACTATTACTACTACTACTACTACTACACAGAGCGGGACTTTTACGGACTGAAGAAGTTACATCGCTTGGACTTAAGCCACAACAAGCTGGAGAACATCGCTCCCACTGCCTTCCTGCCGCTCCACCACCTCCGCCACCTTCACCTCCACCACAACCGCCTCACCCAGCTTGACGCGCGCATCCTCCACACACTCAGCGCCCACGCCACGCTGCACAACAACCCCTGGGCGTGTAACTGTCAGATGTTGGCGGCTTTGATTCAGCTGCAGGCGTGCGCTGAGTGTAAACATAAGGTAAGGAGGGGAGAAGGGAAGGGAAGGGAGGATAAAGAGCTTGTGAAAGGAATAAGGGAGATAATGAGGGTATGAACGGAAGGAGGTTGAAAATAGAATGAAGAAAAGGGAAGATAGAAGCAGGGAAGGGGAAAAGAAGCAATGATAAGGAAAAGGAAATTAAATAAACATGAGAGAAACGAAAGGGAAGGGAAGGGAGAAAAGAAGAGAAGAAAGGGAAGACGAGGAAGAAGAATAGAGAAAGAAGAGTAGCGAAAATCTTATAGCGTAGATATAATAGATGCACATAAAAAAAAAGATAAATGAGAATAAAGAAACGAAAACAGTAGAAAGAAGATAAATTAATGATTTTCCCCTTTCAACCCCCCCCCCCAACACACACACACACACACACACACACACACACACACACACACACACACACACACACACACACACACACACACACACAGCGGGTAGCCTTGCAATGCCAGGAGCGAGAACACGTGCAAGAAGTCACCTCCCTGTTGCGCACTTGTCTGCACGCCATACAACACACGCAGGGGCAGGTTGACGAATCAGACGAAGACTTATCGGAAGAGATCCCAGACAACCCTGACGAAGGCGGTGCAGGGGCTGTTTTAATTGTTCCTAGCTTAGTTGTCCTCATTATCCTCGCCGTCAGCATCGCCTGCGGGTATAGATTGTATCGTAAGCACAGGAGAACAATCGTCACCACCTTCACTCCATTCTGCGCCTGTTGTGATCGGTGTGGGGCGCCTGGTATGAGTAATAGCAACCACGCCAACCATCATCATCATCGGGAGGCGTCACAGTTGCCAACGGGGGAGCTGCAGGATTCCGACACTGAGACTGAAATGTGAGTGAGTGTGTGTGTGTGTGTGTGTTTCTTGTACAGTTTTTCCCTATTTCCTCTCCTCTCGTTTTCTTCCTTCCCTTTTCCTTTTCTTCCTTTCTCGTCCTTCCTTTTCCTTCCAACTTTGCTAATTTTTCGTTATTCTTTTCCTTTCATTCCCTCCTTTTTTTTTGGTGCGTGTGCTTTCCCTGAGAGAGAGAGAGAGAGAGAGAGAGAGAGAGAGAGAGAGAGAGAGAGAGAGAGAGAGAGAGAATTTCTATGTAAAGAATATATATAATTTCAACGTGTGTGTGTGTGTGTGTGTGTGTGTGTGTGTGTGTGTGTGTGTGTGTGTGTGTGTGTGTGAGAGAGAGAGTAACGGTAATGGGATTTACTTAATGAAAATTTTGCACCATTTGTATAAGAATTACCAAATCCATCATTATTTCTTCCTTCCCTCCCTCCCTCCCTCCCTCCTTCCTTCCTTCCTTCCTTCCTTCCTTCCTTCCTTCCTTCCTTCCTTCCTTCCTTCCTTCCTTCCTTCCTTCCTTCCTTTCCTTCTTCCCTCAGTCAGCCGTTGGAAGGAAGGACAAAATAGTGTAACCTAAGATTTGTAAGTTACCATTATTGTTAAAAGGAATATGTAGAGTTTCAAAATACAGTGATCGTCTTTCTTATTGTGGCTTTTTTTATTTCCTATATATATATATATATATATATATATATATATATATATATATATATATATATATATATATATATATATATATATATATATATATATATATATATATATATATATATATAAAGTAACGAGTATTTGTGTGTTCGTTATTTACTAATTTATCATTTTCATCTCTTCACCCAGAAGTTTCCAATAGTAATTAATAAAAGGCACTATTATTGCATTATTTATTCCTATTATGTTGTACTATCTTTTTATTATTACTTTTCTTAGAAATTTTGTAGTAAAGGAACGTGTGAAAGAAAACGGGAATCAATGAAAGTTAAAACAATCTTAACAACACCATTTATTATTTCTTATCATCTTACATTGCACTACTTATTTATTTCTTAATCAATATATTTTACAAGATAGGATAAACAAACGCCAAAAGGAAAACAGGAACCCCAATAATGCAATAAGCACATGAACTCAGTAGCTCGCCGCTGGCCAGAGAGGAAGGACGTGGAGGCTGTTTAATTTTCCTCGGGAGTCCGCGTTTCGTATTGCTCGGCACGCCTGCCATACAAGATTGAGTCTCACCGTACTTGTGTGAATTGGGTGAGTATTGAGTGATGAATAACTTACAAGATGTCTTAATATTTGGTGCTGTGTTATTACGAAGAGTTAGGAGTTTAATTAGAGTTGTTAATGGGAGGTTGGGAGAGGGGGAGGGGGTAACGAGGGGGAAGAGGTGAAGAAACAAGGGATAGGGGGATGAGAGAACTAGGACAAGGAGACTAACAATGAAAGGAGGAAGAGAAGGGAGATGATAATGAGAAAGGGAGAGGATAACGAGGAAGAGGATAAAAAGATGAGAAGATAACGAAAGGGAAAAGGAGACGAGAGGAGAGAGAAACGAAGGGAGAGGAAAGGAAAAGGGAGAGAAGCAAGACTGTAAAAAAATAGAAGGGAAAGTAAGAGAGAGAGAGAGAGAGCGAGCTACACTATGTTTTTAATGGTTACCTCTCTCTCTCTCTCTCTCTCTCTCTCTCTCTCTCTCTCTCTCTCCTCTCTCTCTCTCTCTCTCTCTCTCTCTCTCTCCTGTTATCGGCAAGACATGAGGTGAACATGTTATTTTTAAAGGTCTTATTCACATTATGGCCTTGACGCGGGACAGAAAGAAAACGGGAAGACGAAAACGGGTGACTGACTACCTCCGTTTATTTATTTATTCATTTTTATTTTTATTTTTTTTCACGAATTTTCGACATAACTAGAAATATACGTCATTTGAGTCGGATTCTCATCATTTTTTCTTCATTTTTTACCATTTATTACCACAAACTAGCCAATTAATCCATCATTCGCGCTGCACAGATGTAAATATTAACTTCTTGCTCTCGTTTCATATTTCAATCGTTTAAACCTTCATATTCAACCTTAGGATCCAGAAAATAAGAATAAGCTGCAAGGGGAGTGTCTGGCAGTTGAGGGGGTGAGGGTAGGAGGAGAGGGGAGAGATATGGTTTGGTATGGGAAGGAAAAAGAAAACGAGAGTGATTGGCTTGGGAATGTATTTGTAATTGCCCTATCTCATTTGGTGGTTTGCTTGTTAGAGAGAGAGAGAGAGAGAGAGAGAGAGAGAGAGAGAGAGAGAGAGAGAGAGAGAGAGAGAGAGAGAGATTGTGAAGTGTTGATAATATGAAGTGTTATTAGTCATCTCTCTCTCTCTCTCTCTCTCTCTCTCTCTCTCTCTCTCTCTCTCTCTCTCTCTCTCTCTCTCTCTCTCATTCCTTTTCATCTTTGCCTTCCGTTTATCGACCTCTACTATAATTCCATCTTCCTTGTCCCATTCCCTTCCTTTCTCCTCTTCCCTCTTTTATTCCGTTTCCTCCTCTCCTAATACTACACTCCCCGTCTCTCTTTCTCTCCTGTTCTTCCCTCCTATGCTTCTCCTCTCCTTTATCCCCTATCTCTCTCTTTCTCAGTCACCACCTTCCCTCTCGTAGTAAATTGTATTGTGTTAATTAATCAATAGTCAGCTGATTTGTAATGGCACCTTGTTATCTCGTTTGTTTGTGTGCTGGGGTTCAGTTGTAAGAATTGTCCTCGGTGCTGTCCTCGCCTGTCCTCGGCTGGCCAAAGGAGATGATATAGAAAGGTAGTGTTTGTTTATGTATCTTCTTTAAGGTTTGATATTATCTTCGTCTCTCTCTCTCTCTCTCTCTCTCTCTCTCTCTCTCTCTCTCTCTCTCTCTCTCTCTCTCTCTCTCTCTCTCTCTCTCTCGTATTCTTGCTCCTTCTCCTCGCTATCTCCCTCCTTCATCTAGTGTTATTGCTTCTCCCCTCTTCCTCCTCTCCCTCCTCCTCCCATTTCACGTGTATTCTTCCTCCTATTCTCTTCCCATCTCCTCCCTTCTACTGTTCCTCTCCTCTCTTCCTCTCTTCCTTCCCCAATCATCTATCACCTATCCTTGTTCACTTATTTCTTGTTCCTCTCCTTTCTTCATCTGTTTCTCTTCCTCACACTCCCCCTTCCTGTTCACTATACTAACCCCCCCCCACCGTTCTATTTACTTGTTTCCTCCCCCCCTCTCTCTCTCCCCCTTCCGCTAGCGTATCTGCTCCCCCCCTACACCTTACCTTATTAATACATTGTAGTCTTTCTGCCCCCCCCCCTCCCCCTCGTCCCCATTCATTAGATCTCCTACCCCCCCCCTCTCCCTTCATGTAGTGTTCATACCTCCCCCCCTCTCTCTCTCTCTTGCCCCTATCTCCCCCCTTCCTAGTTTTTCTCTTCCTCTTTCCTCTTCCTCTTCCTCCTCCTCTTCTTCCTATTCAAACTTTCCCCATTCTTCCCTTCTCTCCTCCCTTGCCTATCCCAAAGAAGAGAAACATGAAAGAAAAGAAAGAAAAATTAAGAGATGTAAATTTTATTAGATCCGAGGAATAAGGGATAATAAAAATGAAGATGGAGAAAGCAAATGTAGATGATAAATGATAAATATGCTTTAGAAGAGAATAAAAGGAGGAAGAGCAAGAATGAAACAACTTTTTTTTTTCTTGATCTCGTTAATTAGATGCGAGAGAAATAAAGGTGACATGGAGGAGGAGGTGTGCAATAGGAAATGGGTAACAACAATGCCTTAGAGGAAAAATAAATAACACACATGCTTACGAAGAAGAGGAAAAGAAATAAAAAAGGAAGATTTTATTCAAGACCCGAGACAAGAGATGTGGAAAGCAGAATAGGTAGTAAATATCAGAGAGAGAGAGAGAGAGAGAGAGAGAGAGAGAGAGAGAGAGAGAGAGAGAGAGAGAGAGAGAGAGAGAGAGAGAGAGAATCCATCCACATCATCCTCTTGTTCTGAACTTTTGCGTGGATAAAGAAGCAAACATGGAAACAAATAACATCAATAAATGGAAATAAGAGTAGGAACAATGAATAATAACAAAATATTCCTCCTCCTCTTCCTCCTCCTCCTCCGAGATAAGAGAAGGAAGAGACGAGAATAATATTATCTCTTAAACTTAGACATTCTTAATTAACTGTTGAGATTCCGACGTGTGTGTGTGTGTGTGTGTGTGTGTGTGTGTGTGTGTGTGTGTGTGTGAATGCTTGTTTTAGTATAGCGTTAAGTCTCTCTCTCTCTCTCTCTCTCTCTCTCTCTCTCTCTCTCTCTCTCTCTCTCTCTCTCTTACTTGTACGCTGTCTCTTATTTATTTGCTTTATTTTTATCTTTCTATGTCTTGTTCGTGTTCTCGATTATTGATTTATTCTGATTCCTGTTTTCTTTTTTTTTTTTTCTGTTCACTTCTCTTACTCCTTCCTTTCTTGTGTTTTTTTCTCTCTCTATATTCGTCATCGCCACTATAACGTACATAGAATTAGCAATATCACCACTACTACAAACACACACACACACACACACACACACACACACACACACACACACACACACAAAACAACAAAACAACACATATCACAACCCACAACATCACAAGGCATACCTAAACCCAGCCAAACCAACCTTAGTAAATATTTACATCACTAGGTCAAATAACACCAGGCTAGGTCGGGTTATGTCACGTCAGGTCAGGTCAGGTCACTGCATGGCGGAGGGGAGACACATTTCTGATCGTAACTTCCTAATGGCGGCATCATCTAGGTGAGCAATGGCGTCTTGGTATGAAGGAGGGTCGAGAAGATTAGACAAAGACTGGGTGTATCTTTCATTCGTTGCCCCGCCCCTCGTTCTGCCCCCGCACAGCCCCGCCAGGAGACTGTCGCAAGAGGAAGAGGACGAGGAGTAAAGTTCGTCAGCTGTACGGTAAGAGGAGCGCCTTGACTGTCTTCCTCCTCCTCGTGCTTCTCTACAGCCCCCGCCCTCCTCCTCGTCTTTCCCACGTTCTCCGCGCCGCTGCCACCATTTGCGTCTGCCGCGTCCCTTTCCCTCCCCGTTTTCTCCCGCGTTCTCGTCGTCCTCGCCACCCTCGCTGTGAAGAAAACGGATTGACATTATAAAGGATACCATGTACTCTGTATTTTCCTTCCATTAGGGTGAAAATTTAAGAACCATTTGCTTTACAAGGCGCTCCAAACAAAAATAGTCCTAAATATTTACGAAGCTGTGTGAAGAAAATGGATTAGCATTACAGGGGACACTACACAGATGACTTGTTTTTCTGTCATTGTGGTGAAGAAACGTTTGCTCTACTGGGAATTCTAAGCAAAAAGCGATTCTAGATCCTTGCTAAGCTGTCTGAAGGAAAGAATGAAGGGAGGTAAAGATGCAAGGAAGAAATAAGGAATGAGAGAGGGAGGTGTGGCAAGAAGGAATGGAGGAAAAAAGCTAATAAAAAAAAAAATAAGGAACAGAAAGAGGAAAGAAAGGAATAAGGAGAAAGCAGAATATGTAGAATACCATTTGATTTGAAGATGAAAACACTTGATAAAGTAGGATAATATGGTGTAGGTATAGTGTAGGTAGGAACACTGTGGGATGGCAGGCTGCAGCAGGACCTACTTTCTATTCTTGATGCGCCGCATGAAGGATCGCCGCCAGGACTGTCTGTAGGAGGGCGGCTGGTCATCTAGGTCATCATACAAGGAGGGCGACGTCTTGTCCTCCTCGCTCTGGGGCCGGAACCTTCCAATGGCCGCGCAGATGGACAGACCAAGGAGACCACCTGAGGAACACACACACAAAGTAAAGGAGTGAAATTTAAACAGAACGCTTCCCCTTTGACTATTTTCCTAGAGTGAGTGAAAGGTTGGCGCCATGTGTCTCCTCCAGTTGCTTGTGTCCCTTGCCTCTTCCTGTGTGCCTCCCAACCTTTGCAGTTCAACCACAATGCCATCCCTCCATCTAACTCTCTGTCTCCTCGACCTACCCTCAGCAGCTTCCTCCAGGTTCTTTTAATCAGTTTCTAGTCTTTTCTTACTGACCAAACAGTCTCATTTTTTTTTTATCTTATTCCTTAACGCATTCCACTCCTGCTGTGCTCTCATCCTCATGTCTTTTAAATGTTCCCTGAGAGATAGTCAATGCCAGCAGTCAGTCATCACCATCTACATCACGTCTGCAGGAAACACCATAGATAAGACTCCACTACAGGAAGACCACACAGTTGCTAAACCCTTTAGCTGCAGTTATCGCTATGACTAATGATGGAACTGTGAGTAAGGGACGAGGTAAACTTCCCAGGATGTAGGTGCTAGAGGAAGTGTCCTGATAAGATTGCAGGGGCGTCAGGGGCAGGCAGAGGAGTGACGTGACTTGAGGGTAGGTCAGCAGAAGGATGTGTGATGTTGCAAGGTTGTGACATGAAGGTAGGGGGAGGGATGTAACGTCCACCACCATCACCATCACCACTACTACTACTACTACTACTACTACTGCCACCACCCTCCCAATCATACACCACCCCTCACGCACCACTACACACGCATTCCTCCTCGTTTAACCCCGGAACCCACGGATTGGTTGGAGTAGCGATAACGGCCCCCGCTCAACGCGCACTGCCGACCACCGATTGCCGCCCAACAGAAAACGGGATATGAGTTCGTTCCGCTTCCCCACGCGCGCTGATATTCGCCCATTTTCTTTCATTGCGTGCTTTTGTTATGCTTCAGTTCTGCCTTGTTGGGCCTCAAAAGCTGCGGGGGAGTGGCGGAGGGGTGAGTATAGGTGATGGAGGCTGGGGAGTTGCATCTGTTCAAAGCTTTATTCGTTCTTTGTCAGCTTCGAGTGAAACAAATATAATACTTGAATATTAAGGATAGAATAAAAGGAGTCCATGAATCCAGTAAGGTGAATGAACAGTGAATAAGTAATGACGGATACATGAATGAATGAACGAATGAAAATAATGACTGGTGAAGATAGATTAAGCAACAAATAAACATAATAAATGAAGAAATAGAATGAATGCAAAATAAATGACAATAATAACAATAATAATAATAATAATGAGGAGGAGGAGGAGGAGGAGGAGGAGGAAGTGTGTTTGGGAAGGGGCTTTGAGATAAATTACGAAAAGAAGACAATAAAAAATAGAATTAAATAAAGTACAATAAAACACACACACACACACACACACACACACACACACACACACACACACACACACACACACACACACACACACACACACACACACACACACACACACACACACACACACATCCAAATCAGCGCCACGCACCGTAAATTCACCAATTGTGGGAGTGTGATTTCGTGTGTGAATTTTTGGTGGTGTGTGTGGGGAACATATCGACACGCAAACCTGACGTGTGGGGAGCACTGACACGCAAACCTGACGCAGACATTCTGATTTTGTTAGTGGAAAGAACATAAGAACATCAGAACCTAAGAAATAAGGGAAGCTGCAAGAAGTGACCAAGGCTTACACGTGGCAGTCCCTGTATGAAGTATGCCTACCTGTTTCTATCTATTATCACCATCCATAAACCTGTCTAATCTTCTCTTAAAGCTCTCTAATGTCAGCACTAACATGATTGAAAGAGTAAGGGGAGTTTACAAGTTTCCTTTTCACCGCTTTCATAAACAACTAACATCTTGTAATGAAATCAACAAGGTGTGTGAGTTTGCTTTGCTTTCCATAACCAAACTGTTTTATTTATTTATTTATTTGTTTGTTTATTTATTTTTTTTAGTTTTCCATATATAAGGTCATTTTTAGACTTTTTTTTGCTTTGTTTTCGTTAATAAATCAAGTTTATTCGTTTTTTTTTTACTTTTGACGAATAAGCTTAGTATTTTCTTTTTTTTTATAACTTTTTTTTTTATGAACACGAAGTAATAACAATTTTGGGTCAAGTTTGTCAATCGCAGCTGCCTTAATCAAGAAAAACATTACTCATCACACACACACACACACACACACACACACACACACACACACACACACACACACACACACACACACACACACACACACACACACACACACACACACACACACACACACACGTACGTAACTGACCCCTCTTCTTCCCATCACACACACACACACACACACACACACACACACACACACACACACACACACACACACACGTACGTAACTAACCCCCTCCCCCAACCACAAACACACACACACACACACACACACACACACACACACACACACACACACACACACACACACACACGTACCACTGCTGAGTAGAAGCACGAGTCCTGTCTTACTGTCGCCTTGCAGTGCCAGGGAGACGCCGAAGAAGCAGAGGCCGCCAGCCACCACGAAGATGCACAGGATACAGCACCACTGGAGGAGGAGGAGGAGGAGGAGGAGGAGGAGGAGGAGGAGGAGGAGGAGAATACAAATAAGGACAATTGAATCCAAAACATGTCTGAACTTTAACCTGTTTCACTTTTACACTAAGCTCGCACAAATAAAGACACTGCATACGAGAGAGAGAGAGAGAGAGAGAGAGAGAGAGAGAGAGAGAGAGAGAGAGAGAGAGAGAGAGAGAGAGAGAGAGAGAGAGAGAGAGAGAGAGAGAGAGAGAGACTTCTGCACAGTTCTAGTGACAGATGAACAAGGTTTCTATATCATTAACAGAAGAAACACTTGAGAACGTGGCTAATAATTTCTGTGGCCTTGGAAAATAGTGGTGAGAGAGAAGCGTGTTAGAATACGTGTGTGTGTGTGTGTGTGTGGTGGTGGAGTGTGTGGGAGACGGAAGTGAGATGATATGCTAGATTGAAAAAGAAGAGGAGGAGAAGGGAGGAAGAGGAGGAGGAGGTATTTGTGAGTGAGTAAGTGTGATTTAAGTGAGAGGAGGAAGAGTCAGGAAGATGAGGACCAGGAGATTATGTTAGTAGTAGTAGTAGTAGTAGTAGTAGTAGTAGTAGTAGTAGTAGTAGTAGTAGCAGCAGCAGCAGTAAACAACCTGGTGGCCCTGAGAAGGTGACTCACAAAGATAAGCGTTACGTTACTGATAACTTTTGACTGACTCCTCCTTTCTCCCTTTTAAACCCTTAACCCTTTATTACCCTTACCCTTCCTTATTGCGCCCTATACTTACCCTTACAACCATCGCAGCAGTCACCCAGGCACCGTGACTCTCTTTTCTTAGCCCACCCTTGCCTGTACTGCCTTCACTCCCTCCTGTCCTTACCCCTTCCTTCCTTCCTTCCTTCACCCTGCCCTTACCCTCACAACACTCACCCCTTTCTCACTACACCCTAACCAGGACTTTTCTTAACCCATTCTTCTTCTTCACCCATTTCTTTCCTTCTCTTAACCCTTTGAAGAATTATGAGAGAATATCAAAACTAAGGAAAAACAAACAAACAAACAAACAAACAAACAAACACCTACAGGGCTTAGGGGGGAAAAATAATAATGAAAACTTAAAATACTAAAACAAAAGCGTAGAAAACTTTAAAGAACTTGAAATAAACTTGACTTACGTTAGTTTTGGGCTGTGTCTCCTGAGTGTCATGTATTGTGGTGGACATGGTGGTGGTGGTGGTGGTGGTGGTGGAGGTTGGGGGTGTGGGGGTTATTGTGAAGTGAGTAGCGTGGATAGAGGCAATGGTGGTGGTTTGTCTCGTACGTTCACCACACACACCCTCTTCCACTTGTCTTCCCTTCCTCTCTTCCACTTTTTCCCTTATATTTGTCACCTTTTGTGGATTAATTTCCTTCCCATTGCTTCTTCTCTATTTTTTTTTCTTCTTTGTTCGTTGTTTTGTTGCTCGATTCCTTTGTCCTTCTCCTCTCCTTTCTTTGTCTTCTTCTTCTTCTTCTGTCGCCTGTCTTCCGTCCTGTTTTCGCCTCTGTGTTAGTCTGTTTGTTTCTTCTTCTTATGTGTGTTTCTCTGTCTCTCTCTCTCTCGTCCTTTTCTCCCTCTTGTCTACCTTTTCACAGTTCTTGTAATTTTTCCTCTTCTGTGTTTCCTTTTGGTGTTTGTCTTTCTTATTTTCGTCTTTTCTTCCTCTCCCTTCTTTTTCTGTCTATCTGTCTATCTTCTCTCTCCCCTTTTCTGTTATTTCCTTTTCTCTCCTTTTCTTTATTCCTTTTCTCTCCTTTCTCGTCTAAGGGTCTCTCTGTCTCTTATCTCTCCTTTGTTTCCTTCCTTCCTCTTTTCTCTTCACCTCTTCTTTTTTTTCGGATGTGTGACCTTTCTTCTCTCTCTCTCCTTGTCCGTGTCCTTTCTCTCTTCTCCCTCTTCTCGTTTGCCTTCCCTTTCTCTCGTCTTTTGTGTCTCCACCACTATGGCTGCCTCTGTGTCCTCTCCTAATCTCTCCACTTGTTTCCCGTGCGTCCTTTCTCCTCTCTCACCTCTTGTCTTTGTCCTTTCTCTCTTCTTCCTCCTTTTGTTGTCTCTGTCTTTCCTTTCTCTCTTCTATTGTCTCTTCACAGCTTATCTCTGCCTCTGTGTCCTTTTCTCCTCGTCTCTCCCCCACTCGCCTTCTGTATGTCCTTCACCACGTGTCTGTTGCTGCGTCCTTCTTCCTCGGCTGCACGGTGACGCACTGCAGACCAGCGAGCAGGAAGCGTGGGCACGTTGTGTGTATGAGGGAGGGTGCCCGCTTATCACAGTCCGTCCTGCTGATAACACTTCCTTAGACAGTCTTATCTGATACCACCGCCTCGGAGTCACGCTTACACACGCTATTTGAATCACACACACACACACACACACACACATACAAGAGTGGTAGACGCAGTAGATAGATAGATGATTAGAAATAGAGGGAGAAAAAAAAAAAGAAAATCAAGGTTATGAATTGCTAAAGGGATACACAGACGGACATAACACGACACACACACACACACACACACACACACACACACACACACTGTAATAGATAGAAAAATCGATAAACAGAAAAAAAAGGAAAGAATTCAAGGTTATAGATTGCTAAACAGATAATAAGTCAGACGTAACTCACCAAAACATCACACACACACACACACACACACAGTTTTACCATTATTATTATTATTATTATTATTATTATTATTATTATTATTATTATTATTATATCCACAGAACCGCACATTTCCACGCCCATCATGATGTTCCCACGCCCATCATTTTGTTCTCACACCCCCCACGCCATAACAAGGTAAGTTACATCATCTTTTTTTCTTTTTTAAGTATTTCCGTGTGTTTGTCTGTCTGTCTGTCTGTCTGTACGTCTTTTCATCTTCCTGGGCGTTTGTTTACAAGATCTGTGAAGATAGTTACATATTTCTAAAGTATTATTGCCTTTGTCTGTCTGTCTGTCTGTCTTTCTGTCTGTCTTTCTGTCTGTTTGTTTATCTGTCTGTCTGTCTGTCTGTCTGTCTTTATTTATTTATTTTTTTTCTAAGTGTTTGTTATTGTGAGTATTTTTGTTTGCTTATTTTTTCAGTGTCCACATGATTATCGTAGTTATCAATGAATTCCGACAAGATTTTTTGGGGATAAGGACCTTGGGTTAGGGAACAGTGATTAGACTAGCACGCGGATCCCAGAGATATGTGTGTGTGTGTGTGTGTGTGTGTGTGTGTATTGACTGATTTGGCTTGTTAGTTGACTGGATGGTTTTCTAGGTGGGGATACCTTAGAACTGTAAAGGATGAGAGTCACAGAGGAAAACGCAAGGGACAGAAACAACTGGAGACTCGTACTGTACATGGCGCTGCCCTCTCACTCTAGAGAAGGCGGCCAAAGGAGGAGAACTGCAAAGAATGGGAGTCACACAGCAACATGCAAGATACAGAAACAACTGGAGGAGACTGGTACCGAGAGATTGTTGGACGGTCACCCATCCAACACCTAACCAGACCCAGCGTTGCTTAACCTCGCTGATCGGACGAGATGGGTAGCATTCAATGTGGTACGGTCGCGGGGACTTCACTGCCAACACATCACTGGACGGGTCCCGGAAAACATTGGCGTGCGCGTGGTAATACGGGGTGCGGCGCGGCGCAGGTCGGGTCAGGTCAGGGCGGGATGGGATGGGATGGGTCGGAACGCGGACCAGGGCGCTTGGGCGGGGCGATCTGAGGCCGCGTCATGCCGCCACACGTCCGCCGCGGCCTGGCATGCGATGAGGGCATCCAGCATATACTGGTTGTGACTGGATTAAGCATACCGTACCTCTCCTTGGCTCACCATCACCACTACTACTACTGCTATTACTGCCACTACTGTTACTGACACTTTAAGTAATAGGGACGCTGGCCAAGGACAACAGAAAAAGTAAAATGAAGGCTCAGTAGAGTGCCAGTCCCCAAAGAGAAGTCAAAAGGATTGCCTAAAAACGGAGGTCAAGTTTTTTTAAACCTCCCTCTTGAAAGAGTTCAAGTCATAGGAAGGAGGAAATACAAAAGCAGGCAGGGAGTTCCAGAGTTTTCCAGAGAAAGGGACGAAAGACTGCGAATGCTGATTAATTCTACCATTAGGGAGGTGGACGGAATAGGGGCGAGAGTAAGTAGAAAGTCTCGTGCAGCGAGGCTGCGGGAGGAGGGGAGATCTGTAGTTAGCAAGATCAGAAGAGCCATCAACGTGAAATTAGCGTCAGAAGATAGCAAGAGATGCAACACTACGCCGTTGATAGAGTGAATCCCCCAGTTAGCAGAGGCAAAACGCCAGACATCCCTCCGCTTTGGGGGATGCTGAGGAGGGACTGGAGCGAAGGGACAAGACACAGGTATGAGCTTGTGACTGCAGGAACCCAACGGAAAAGACACTGACAACATAAGCAGAAGGATTAGAGATTAGGAAAAGGTCAAGAATGTTGGGCGTATGTAGTACTACTACTACTGCTACTGCTACTACTACTACTACTACTGCTACTGCTACTACTACTGCTGCTACTACTGCTGCTACTACTGCTACTACTACTGCTACTACTACTACTACTACTACTACTACTACTACTGCCACTATTATTTATATTGCTGTTATTATTATTATTATTATTATTATTATTATTATTATTATTATTATCATTATTATCATTATTATTATTATCATTATTATTATTATCATTATTATTATTATTATTATTATTATTATTATTATTATTATGATGTTGTTGTTGTTGTTGTTGTTGTGATATAAATCAAAGTAAGGTAGCCAGAGTGCCCTAAGTAACGCCGAGACATGAAGGCCAGGCGCTCGTACCACTGAAACCCGCACACTTGCACTAGACGATTGCTATTCGTCTGATTTCTCGACAGATTTTTAAACAATGACTTTTTGGGAGTAGATGACTTCGCCCCCCCTCCCCCCCCGCCTCCTCCGTGCCCCTCTCTGCATCCTCATCACGCCGCCCCCCACCTCCCCCTCCGTGCCCCTCTCTGCATCCTCATCACGCCGCCCCTCCTTACCCCCTCCAGTTAGCGATTCACTGATCCAGAGAGAGACAGACAGACATACAGGAAACACACACACACACACACACACACACGGTAATATCAGCTATGCACTCACTCGCTCTTCTTAAACCACAACAAGAGAGAGAGAGAGAGAGAGAGAGAGAGAGAGAGAGAGAGAGAGAGAGAGAGAGAGAGAGAGAGAGAGAGAGAGAGAGAGAGAGAGAGTTGTGTCTTGCAATCAGTGTACCCCCATCCTCGTGTCTCTAAGCGCAGTATCATTGTTATCTCTATCTCATTATAGCTGCCCTTCCTTTCCTCTCCTCTCAGCACAACACTTGAAGCACTGAGATAGCGAGGTGGCAATGAAACATAATTAAATAAACGAGTGAATTGTGGAGAAAAGAAATGAAGGTAAAGGAAGATGAGATAGAATAAATAAGAATATATCTCATTATAGCTGCTCTCCTTTCCTCTCCTCTCAGCACAAGACGTGAAGGTTAGCAGTGATAGAGAGGCGGTAAAATAATATAATTAAACACATGAGTGAGTCACTGGAAACAGGGAACTCAAATTAATTAGAAATGGAGAAAAAGCTTAAATAGAAATATATATATGCCTTCCTTTCCTCTCAGCATAACACATGAAAGTTTGCAGTGATAAAGACATGGTAATGGAGTGAAATTAAACACACGAGTGAGTTACAGGAAAATATGAGTCAAAATTAAGGAGAAACAGAGAAAAAAATAAATAAATAGAAAAATATATGCCTCCCTTTCCTGTCAGCATAACACATAAAAGTTTGCAGTGATAAAGACATGGTAATAGAATGAAATTAAACACACGAGTGAGTTACAGGAAAATAGGAGTTAAATTTAAGGGCAAACAGTAAGAATTGAACGAAAAGATATGCTTCTTGATAGCCTCTTTTCCTCTCCTCTAGCCTAACGCGCGCAAGTTAATAACAAAGCAGCGGAATAGGGAGTGTAATAAGATAAAATTAAACACACGAGTGAATTATGGGGGAAAAAAGGAGTGAGGGTAAGAAGGAACTGTAATGTTAATTCACGTAAAAAGGAAGAAAGAGAAAAACAGTGAACCAATGCAGGAACGAGAGAGAGGGGTGAAAGAAATAGTGAAAAACGAAAGGGGGGAAAAAAAAAAGAAGGAAAAAGAAGTAATTGTTATTCATATCAACTTGAAGGAAAAAAAAATAAATAAAAATGCATTTAACTTCAAAGGAACGAGAAGGGGGAGGAAAAGAGTGAGGCAGGAGGGAAAGATAAAGAAGAGATAAGAAAAAGAAGGAAAAAAGAGGGAAATCACTAAATTCACTAAAGAAATGAAAAAAAAGAAAGAAAATGCTGTTCAACTTAGAGAAGCGGGTGAAGAAAGAAGGAAAATAGTGAACGAAAGAAAGATAAGGAAGAGGAGATAGGAAAAGAAGGAAAAGAAGAGGAAAAATCACTAAATTCACTAAGGGAAGAGAAAAGAATGATGGAGAAAGCACTTAACCTTAAGACTCCCTGTGATTCAGTATATAGCCATCTCTTAACATGACTAAAAATTGGTGAATCTGTTCTTTTAATTGCCTTTTTCTCTTTCTCGTAGATATTTATATTTTGTTGCTTCCACTGTTGATGTTTTCGCAGGGAAGGGGTAAAGCAACGAAAGGGGAGAAGGAAAACAGTGAGGCAAGAGGGAACACACACACACACCAATACAGGTTGTCTCGCCCTCAGGAAGTCAACAATAATAAGCGGCCCTGACAAACAGCAACAGCAGCAACACAGCAGCCTGCAGGAGCACCAGCTGTGTCCAGGGGCGTGGTGGTGGTGGTGGTGACGTTAATCATTTCATAATCTTTCGTGTGTGTTTTTTTCCTTAAGTTGTTTTTATAAGAATCTTTATGTATGTTGTTGTTGTTGTTGTTGTTGTTGTTGTTGTTGTTGTTGTTATAATAATAATAATGCTAATAATAATAATAATAATAATAATAATAATAATTATTATTATTATTATTATTATTATTATTATTATTATTATTATTATTATCATCACTACTACTACTACTACTTTTTTTTTTTTTTTTTTTTTCTACTACTACTACCTCCACCCCATGTTTATTGATGTGTCAATTACTACTACTACTACTACTGCCACCACCACCACTACTGCTAGAGAGAGAGAGAGAGAGAGAGAGAGAGAGAGAGAGAGAGAGAGAGAGAGAGAGAGAGAGAGAGAGAGAGAGAGAGAGAGAGAGAGAATTCTGTCTTATTATTTCAGTTACGTAGCTCAAAATATTGGTTTGACATGCGTCGTCTCACTTCAAACACTGCATTGCACGTGATCAAGGTTTCAAGGACGCTTGCAATGCTAGTAATAGTGTATTAAGAACTAAACACCAGTATAGAGAAAAAAGAAAGAAGAAACATATAAACCCAGCGAATTTTTTCTCATCTGAAGCCTTCTTTTAATCTATATATATATCAGGGTTTCCAAGAGCGTTTACGATGCTGATGAGGCTATAACATGAATTATACATCATTATAAGGAGGAAGAAAGAAAACAAGTGAATTCTACTATCTTTTCTCACCTTAAACTTTTTCAACACTACATTGCGAATTTTCAGGGTTTTCAAGAGTGGTGTACCAAGTTATGAGGGTTTTCATGCGCTTTTTACCTTGCTAATGATGGCTCACCAACAATTCCACACCAGTATAACGAAAGAGAAGAACATGTAAACACTACTAGTCTTGATGGCCTCTGAATAAGAGGGAACAATACAGCTCCTCACCTTGTTATGGCCACGTGTGTGTGTGTGTGTGTGTGTGTGTGTGTGTATAGGGCGTCCAGCTGCAACTAGTCACATTCACTCACCACACAGTCACCACTGGGAAGGACGAGGCCACACTGCCCGCCCCGCCACTGCACTTGTGATGAGGCGCTTGCGCTGCTGCCAACTGTACCCTGGCCCAGACTTGGGAAATGTGCCGCCCGGTATCCCTATCAGACACTAGCCTAGCTCAACACAGCTTTTACCGTGACAGTGTCAGGGGCAGTACGTTCCCTTGAGGCATCCCATAGCGTTCTGACTGCCTTAGGACCGCTCTTCAGGCTTCATAACACGTAGGATAAGTTCAGACTGAGCTTGTAAGCCACTTAACTGATAATCAATGTTATTGCGATTTATTCGAGAAGACAATACATCCCCTTCAGGCATTCATAGGGTTCTGATTACCACAGGATCTCTCTTTAGACTTGCTAAAATGTGGTACAAATTTAGATGTGAGTTTGAAAGCCACTGCACCTCTTACCGCCGATAGCCGTGATGGAAAAACCAGACGACGTGATCACAGTGTCCGTCACTCTCCTGTTGACGTGATGTCCTGCTGCCGCGCTTCATTGGGGGTGGGGGAGGGGGGCGGGTGACACACACACACACACACACACACACACACACACACACACACACACACACACACAGGGTATAGAAATGCCATGATAAGTCACGTGCGGGAAGAAGTTACGTGTGCTATGTACTGTAGTGTGTGTGTGTCCACTGTCAAAAAACTAAAGTTTTTTTTTTTTTTTTAAGATTATTTTTACGGTTTTAGCGACAGATTAACAAGATCTCAACATTTTTAGCAGGAGAAACACTCTTGAGAACCTGGCTAATAATTTATATGGAGAGAGAGTGTGGGTGGGGGTAGTGGACGTGCGCGTCTTTCCTTCCCCAGCGGTCATAGGCCCGGTTTTTACTAGTCCGTTTTTACGGATTCCGTTTCTGTACACCGTCCAACAATGATGTCACCACCAGATTCATTCGAGCGACTGTAGTGGGAACCGGGCACCGTTTCTGCCTCAGCTCGAACGAATGCCGTGGAGCGGAAGAGATGAACATAAGGATTGATTCATTAGCGTGTAGTTACTTATATTTCTTTACTGTGCAATAAATGACACTCTTCTCCTCACTGGCCTCTGTTTGTCAGCTGCGAGAAACAAGCTGGCAAGAAGTGGACAGAATCCGTAAAAACGGACTAGTGTGAACCGGGTGAGGTTCGTGTGTCGCATACGGAGACAAAAGTCTTCCCTCACACACACATGAAGCGCTTCTCACTTCATCTCCCTCGCTCATCATCACTTGGTTTCAGGGCCGCCCATCCCTTTAACGCAGGACACGCGCTTTGCGTAAGGCCTCATCTTCCATGGGAGGCAAAATTTTGCGCGAGGGGACATTTGCGCACATGCACAATGGATGCGCACATGCGCTACCGTGAGGAAGGAGAGAAAAGTCGTCTGTAATCTGACCGCGCATTTATGTATTTCAGTTTAAAGTTATTTCTGTTTAATATTTATTGATTTATTTCAGGTTGATTTATTTTATTTTATTTTATTTTATTTTATTTGACTCACACAGCCAAACTACTGTTATCTATACTTACATTACATTGGTACTACTAATCAAGGTTGTCAAGCTAAATGGCATGTTGTTACACTGTCATTCTGTACCTGTGATATATTTGGGATGGGGAAAGGTGGGGCGGGGCTCCAAATAAATTTCGCTCAGGTCCTCAATTTGGTCAATGGCGGCCCTGCTCGGCTTAATGCTATTTTTGTCCATAGATTAACTGCCTTATATCACCCTGTCATCATCGTCATCATAATTTCGTTTACCATTATTTTATCCCGGGATGAGTGGCGTATCACCCTCATTCACCATTGTCACTGCGTTTAATTTTCCTCACAGGTCTTCCTTATATGGCGAGTATTCAATAACGCTTTAATTGCTCCATCACGACTATTTTCAAAGGCCAGTGAGATGATTACCCAGGTTCTCAATAGTGTTTCTCCTGTTAATAATGTAGAGATATTGTTCATGTCACAAGAACCGTACAAACACCTTTGAAAACCCTGCCACTTCAACTAGGCCAGAGTCTTTTGAATGCAGTGGAGGTGCGGCGAGGAAGTGTTTCACAATACGGTCTTTTCTCTCTCTCTCTCTCTCCCTCTCTCTCTCATACCTGCCATGCCTTCCCTCACGCCTACTGATTAGAAAAGCCAGACTGGTTTTCATGAATATATATGTGTTGTATCGCTGAACACTTTGCCACATTTCAACTTGAGGAATGTGTTCGTAAGTGTGTAAATATATGTTTTTATTGTTGTTTAGTAGACTGTTGTTCTTTTGTAGCAGTCTTCCAGTTCAGAACGTGGTAGATGAATGGAACAGACTCAGTCATTATGTTGTTAGTGCTGTCATTGTACGAAGCTGTAAAAGATGACACAAATTTATGGATGAGGATGATAGATGGAAGCAGGTCAGTGTGTTTCATGCATGGAGTGTCACGTCTTGGCCTGATGACTTCTTGCACCAATCATTTTCTCATATTACGTAAAGCTACATGTTTATGAATAGTGAATGAATAGTGAATAGTGAAATAATTTTATGTCAGTGTGTTTCATGCATGGAATGTCACGTGTTGGCCTGATGACTTCTTGCACCAACCATTTTCTTATACTCGTATTACGTAAAAGCAGGTTTCAGGCTACGTGTTTATGAATAGTGAATGAATACCCATTTCCTCTTCATACTGCATAAACCAACTTATGCAAGACACAAAATTTAGTAACGAGTTAAACGTTTTCTGAAGAGTCTACATTTTTTATATGTTGTGGAAAATACTGGTGGCTGTGGTGAATCTGTCAGGTTTTTGTACAAGTCAATATACACTTAGTTTCAGAGCGGCCCTGGAGAGATAAGGCCGAGTGGAAAGAGGAAGACAGAAAAGAGCACAACGAAGAGAAAGGAGACCAAGACGACGACGACGAAGACCAAGAAAGAAAACTAAGAAAAACAGGAAGAAAACGAGAAATAAGACCAAGAAATACATCAATAAGAAGACCAAGAATACACCAATAAGACCAAGAATACACCAATAACAATAATAAGAAGAAAAACAAACTATGAAGGAGAGAAGCAGCAGCATCCGCACAGGTAATACAAACTTAACAAACATACAAACAAACAACAAGGAGCAAAATCACACACGAACACAGCCACTTTAAACATTTTATTATCATTATTTTACAAAAGCACAGGTAAATATACAGACTCGGTACTTACTTATCGGTATGTACAGGTTGAATGGGGAGTATACAGGTAAGGGGGGAAGGGAAGGGGGGCGGTGGGGATGCCACGGGTTTAGCTTAGCGCAGAGGTGGGGAGGCGGTGTGGCTATCATGGGGGGTGAGGGTAGGAGTGGGTGGTTATTGGGGGGGAGGTACCAGTGTTGGGGGAGGGAGGTGTGGGATCAGGGGATGTCAATACGAGGTGGAATGAAAGGCGAGTGTCATTTGGGAGGTTTTGGGTAAATTTGCTTGCTTCTCCTTCAGTTGGTTGGTGTGTGTGTGTGTGTGTGTGTGTGTGTGTGTGTGTGTGTGTGTGTGTGTGTGTGTGTGTGTGTGTTACAGGCAGGCTCTCTCTCACTCTCTGACGAACACACATATAAAACTAGATATAAATTACATATAAAATTAAATTAACATTCATGTAAGTTTGATAAAAAATCTATAAAAAGAGTTAAAAAACAGCAGATTAATTAATTACTAAAATCAACTGATAAAATGTTAACCTCTTGTTGTGATGTGAAATGAGAGAAAAGTATGAGAAGGGAAAGAGAAGGAGGGACATGAGAAAGTGGGAGAGAAAACAGATCAGAAAGAGATGGAGGGAGAGGAGGAGGGACAAAACAGAAAAAGAAGTGCAAGTCAGAGAGGGAGGAAGAGAAAAGAATGGGGGTCAGAGAGGGAGAGGAGGGGGGAACGGGATGAGGAGAGGGAGAGGAGGGGATGAGAGGGTGGAAGAGGAGAGGGGATGAAAGGCGAGGTCAACAAGAAGGAGAGAGAAGAAGGGGGGTGATCAGAGAGAGAGAGAGAGAGAGAGAGAGAGAGAGAGAGAGAGAGAGAGAGAGAGAGAGAGAGAGAGAGAGAGAGAGAGAGAGAGAGAGAGAGAGAGAGAGAGAGAGTCAGGAAGGGAGGGATAGAGGAGACGGGGAGTATTCGTTCCAGCCAGCCTCCCCACACACACCTTAACAGCCACTCTGCTCGCCTAACAGCAGCGGTAGGCGGAAGACGGCGCCCTATGCTCGTCACACCACACCTGCCACAGTAGTTTAGCCACCTGAGGACACGGGGACATGGTAACACTGCCTGACTGATGCTCTCTCTCACTCCTGGTTAGTCTGTGTATCACTATTTGCTTTTGAAACCTACAGATGAGTTTAATTTCTCATTCGCTGGTTGTATTAGACTTCTAATTGCTTTACCTATCCCAGTAATCCTTTGAAACCTGCAGCACTCATTTCTACCAAAAGTAAGAAAGATGCCATACTATTTTTAAACTCAGACAATCTAGTACTTAATTTGCTGCTTCTTATTTCAATGCTTGTTTAAAAAAAGGCAGGAATGTTTAGACCAATCAGCAAGTGAGTGAAAGCATCAGTCAGTGGCAGTGTTCCTGTGTTCTCGCGACCTCAGGTGACACAATTACTGTTACACACTTGGTGAGACAAAGTATAGCCACGACTTGGAGGGTGGGAAGCAGCTGGAGGGGATCGGTTGGGGGAGGGGGTAGGGTGTTGGGGGTGGAGAGAGGGAAGAGAAGGGTGGTATGAGAGGGAATGGAGAGAGGGGTAGGGAAGGGGAGTAGAGAGGAAAAGTAAGGGAAAGGAGTAGGAGGGGGTAGATAAGGAGGAAGGAGAGAGGGGTAGAGGAAAAGTAAGGGAAAGGGAGAGTAGAGGGGAAAAGTAAGAGAGTAAAGAGGAGAATTGTAAAGGAGGAAAGTTTAGTGGGGCATAAGATGAAGGAATGAAATGAGATCAGAAGTAAGGGGCAGTAACTTGGTCTTGTGTGTTGTTCTCTCTCTCTCTCTCTCTCTCTCTCTCTCTCTCTCTCTCTCTCTCTCTCTCTCTCTCTCTCTCTCTCTCTCTCTCTCTCACACACACCACAGGCCACAGACCCACAGTATGTCCCCCCACAGTATGTAAACAAACCCTACAGTTCACACCCCACCATCCATACTCTCTCTCATGCTGCCTGTCTGTTCAGTGTAGTGTAGTTTTCACCAATAATGTGATGAAATATCATTGAAATATTACATCCTCTTGCCACACACACACATACGCACACATACATCCATGAGAATACCAACCAACCAACTCATCACAATCATCACCATCATATTAAATTAAATGCAGACCACCACAACACCACATCACAGTGCTAACAGTCCAAATCCCCTCTGAGTGCCTCCTGGAAGTGCCACTGGACCCAGAAGAGGCAGCGTCCTTCATAACCACTTGGCATCTTACACTATCTCGTTCCTGATTGGTTGGCCAGTAGCGGGTGACCTCTCAGTGACCTGTGCTGCCACGCCATTGGTCCCCGAGTGTGTGGTCCTTAGTAGCTATTTACACTGAGCAGTTGTCCCGTTTTCTATTTCGTGGCAGTCACCCAGGGCCGGCCTCTCTGCTGCCCATGTTCCGAGACAGTCACTCCACGTTCCACCACACCCAGTCTCCGTTTTCTGTCTGTGGTCAGTCATCCAGGCCTTCACTTCACATCCACACGCCGCCATTTTCTCTTAGTTTTCTACATTAGTCACTTGCACAACCAATTTCTTTTTTCCTTGGTTTTGGTTGTCATTCTTGGAGGGTCTTAGAACCCTGGGACCATTTTGTCTAATTAATAACTCATTCATTCATGCTCACTCACTCTCTCTCTCTCTCTCTCTCTCTCTCTCTCTTTCCCTACTTAAAACCCTACTAGGATCATTTTGTCTGATTAAATTTTACTCATTCATTCATTCATGCTCTCTCTCTCTATTCACCCTCCTTCTCTCTGTTCCTGGATCACCTTGACTCACATTTTTTTTCTTTTCTGTCTTTCAAACATAACATTGTCTAGCTTATCTCTCTCTCTCTCTCTCTCTCTCTCTCTCTCTCTCTCTCTCTCTCGGGAAGCGCCTGACAACACAGGGTCGTTAGGGAAGACTTGGGGAAAACTACGAGGTACAAGAGGAATGAATGTTAACCGTTATAATGTGCCCTCCTCTTTATGGGCTCCTCAGGATCGGGGCCTCCACTCGCTGCCCCGCCCCGCCCTGCACTGCTGCTCTGGTCCGCCCCACATACACATGCACACACGGAGCTCACCGGGGGAGGCTATTGATCCAGAAACACGTACACGTAGCTTTTCTATGCGTATGTGGATTAATTTCTTTCTCTGTTGCCTGTGCTCTATCCCTTAATCCTTGTGTTCTGCTTTATCCACCTTTTTCTGTAGTTTCTCTTTCCTCTTCTTTTCTCACTCTGTCATATTGTGTCATTCTTCACTTCTTCTTGCGTTCTGCTTTCTCCGCCAGTTTCTCTGCCTTCTTCTGCAGCTTCTCTCTCCCCTTCTTTTCCTTCTCGATCTGTTTCCTCTCCTTCTCCACAGCCAGACGCAACTCCTTCACCTGCAAGCACACCACCATTAGAACA
The DNA here is from genome assembly GCF_035594125.1 of Scylla paramamosain. Lineage (NCBI taxonomy): Eukaryota > Metazoa > Arthropoda > Malacostraca > Decapoda > Portunidae > Scylla > Scylla paramamosain. Next base: position 2,134,425 of record NC_087197.1, on the reverse strand, counting down.
GTAATAGAAGTAGTAGTAGTAGTATTTATAGTAATTATTGCTGAAAGGATGGTTCCCTTTCCTTTTACAAGTGGTCTGTGTAAACAAATTATTATACTTTGCTACTAAGACATGTGACATTACAAGCTTGAGTCAGTACTTCTAAAATTACTGCTGTTCTTGATTAAACCTTTGTCACATGTGACTAACTTACAAATCCGTGTTTCTCCCCAAAAAATTCAACCCAACTTAATATTTTGGTCTAAGGACACCAGATTTTTATGTTTAACACTGCAAGAAATTACTTATTATTCACAATGCAATGGTGCAATGTCAAGTACACCAATTGCAATGACATCACAACACACACCTGGCCACGACATCACCACCTCTCACCTTGCGTTTGATCTTGTTCTTATCATCGGTAGGAAGTCCGAGGTTCTTGAGGTCTCGGGCGTCGAGGTTGAGAAGCCTTGGACCGGTGATGGCCATGTCTTGAAACTTGGCCACGCATCCCTCCAGGCCCTGCACCACCAACCACTGACTCACCTAAGGGGCAGGGACAGTGGTGAGGGTGGTGAGGGTGTGCTTGGTGAGGCAGGATGAGGATGATGCATGTGTGAGTTTGTGAAGGGTTAAGGCAAGGTCTGGGTAAGGGACAACAGGAGTGACGGTGTGCAAGAAGGGAAAGGCTGGTAGTTGATGTGAGGGATGGTAATACTGTCTGGGTGTTGTAGAAAAGAAGAGGTGCTTAGTGAGTTGTGAAGGGGTGAGGATACAAGATTGTGTGTGTGGAAGGAAGGAAAGAAAGGAGTGAAGGGGTTAACAAGTGAAAGAGTGAGGTAAAAAGATGCACATTTAATGAAAGGGATTATGAAAGAAGGGAGGAGAGGAGTGCATGTTGAATCAAGAGTGAGAAGATTGAGTACCAAATGAGTGAAAGAACAAAAAGAAGTTATTGAGGGACATAAGTGCAGTAATGTCACACTACCAGGCACAGAACCAGACACTTCTAGAGAGACAGCCCACAGGTAGTGCTGGGCTGGCCACGCACACCAGCCGGTCACTTACCAGGCTCACCCACTCACCCACCCTGAGATGCTGAGGGAGGATGGAGGCTGTCGAGATACACTTTTAGCTGTGTATGGTCTTGTGGATTAAATGTGAAAGTGGTTGCTGTTTTAATTGAATGACCTGCACCTCGACCATTCAAGTTTCTCTGGAGTACTTAGTGGCCAGAAAGCACTGTGCCAGTAGAAATCAGCAGGTGTAAAGTGTAACCCTGGCCTCCACACACCAGTCATTGTTCAGTGTGGCCACAACATGCGTCTCCCAGGCAGCCTCGCTCCTCCCCTGCCTCACACCACCAACAGGTAAACCTCCAGTACACAATTAAGTAATGGAAAACTAAGCTGAACACATCTATATCTACACTGACTGGATTGATGCTCCTTCACAAAGATGTTAGTGTAGATGCACATTACTGTGCTGCATTGCTCTTAATGTTAAACTGTTTTGTGATTAGTATGCAAAAATGCTTAATTTTAGTTAATTTTGGGATTTGGTGAGTGTTAAACTCATTAATTGGCACTAAACTTATGATTTCTATCATGTCACAACAATACAAGACACATGAATGATGTTTATCTTTTTCTTTCCAATGAGGACCAATGATGAAATGTTTCATTGATGTTAATAAACTTAGTCATTGTTTTCAGTCTTGAAACAACACTCCACTGTGCTTTGCATTAGTGTGTGAAGCCAATCATTACAATTCACCTCCAGAAGGAAAGACTTCTGGTACCCCAAGTGTCCTGAGTGGCACTTCTAGGGGGCATGTGGATGTACAGTGACACAAATCAGTAAAGACAAGTAATTAAAAAGTCTGCTACTTGCAGCCACAAAAGGAGCCAAGAAAACAACAAAAAACAACAAAAAAGTTGCTGCCACAAAAATGAGCAGAGAAAACTGAAGCACAAAATCTTACCTCTGACTGAGAAATATAAAATGATGCACTGAGTGATAACAAAGCAGGTATTGGCCCGTACCTGAAGCAATGAGGCTTGAGGTGCTGCACAAGTCTTGCCTAACTTGTCAATGTTATACTGAAACAATTCCCAGCCTGTCAAACACCACCACTACCATCACCACCACGCAAGGCCCCAAGAGATGAATACATTTAGATTAACATTAAATAAATAAAAATTGTACACATTTGGTGTTAAATAGTACAAATTTCAGTGCTGCTTGTGTACATGTATTTCCTGAGTGAGGTGTAGCAGATGCCACCAGACCTTGTGTTGATGCTTCCTGTGCTTTCCATGGCACTACAATACAAACTTTTGCTAAATCAATCCCGTACTTCGCAGTAGCACCCAGGAATGAGGACACAGCCAGCCTGCCTCCTCCTGTTGGTGGTGGTGTGGTGCTGTCCTGGTGAGCCACACCCCAACACACAGGCTGGCCACATGCTGTCCCTTCCCCCTGCTGTCATGTCTCAAATAACTCAAGAGTCATGCAAAAAAAGGCAAGGGCTACTGGCTTGCTTAGAAGTTATAAGACACTTACCTTGGACAGACAGGTGACGGAGGCAACAGAGGCATGCCAACTGCTACTGCTTGCTGTTAGTAATTATGTAGTCTTTCATCCAATGTTTAGTCTTACTCCCAACAATAGTCACAATCTTGCCACTAATCCCCATCCTCCTCCTGTCTGCTCAAATCAAGTGCACTCATGCTGCCACCACCACCACCACTGCCACCACCACTACTCTGTTCCTACAAGCCCTCACTCTTTTACACACTGCCCACCACAGCTGCTGCTGCTGCTGCTACACCCCTGCCCCCTCACCACTGGAGCTACTTCTGCTGGCTAGTCTGACAGTCACTGTACCTGCTCCTTGGTCCAGTCCACCACAGGGGCGGTCTGCCACATGTGGGAGCGCTTGGAGCGGTGCTCGGTGGGCGGGGGCGGCTGGGGGTGGGTGAGGGAGGTCTGGGAACCAAGTGAGGCCCCCGACCCCTCATCCCCCGAGCCCAGGGAGGCGGGGCCGCTGCTCAGCTCCCCGCTGCTGGCGTCTACACCTGGCATGGTCATCGAGGTCAAGCCGGGGCACCACACACACCTACAACCCCAAGCCTGCCAAGTGATTCTCTGCCCAGGCACTCAATGTGTGTGCCTTGTTTGCTCAGTCTGGTCTTCCTTCACCCACACCATCCACTTCCTGTGCCTCACTTTTCTGTCTGTCTATGTATTTATGTCTCAATGCCTTAGCTCACTCCACTCCAGGGTTCCCTCAAGATAGTTGCAAGACAGGTCATCAACTTTCCTGTTCTGCCAACACCTCAGTGCACAGTCAAAACTTTGGCTGTCATTACTCTCACTCCAAAGCTCATTTACTGTGTTTGTCTGCTGTGCTTCACTGTCTTGTGTCTTCCTCTATCAACCATTAATACAGAGAGGTGTCTAGGTTATTTTTACTTTCATGGCACCACTTTGACAAATGCATCCTTCTTCCTCTCCTTGCTCTGAGAGACAATATCTGTCATCTCTCAGGTTACATAATGAAATTCCCCTCCTCTATATATATCCTGCTGGTTGTGGTGGAAAGTTTGCCCGCAGAGAATCACTTTTGGCACAGGCTTGAGGTGGGTGAGGGAGGGGGAGTCCTGCTGTGGCCCCCCTCCCCACCAGGGCAAGGGACTGACTCTTGGCCAATTGTCATTTAGAAGCACATGCCAGATTGAACTAGTCAAGGGGAGAAACTCAACACAAGGCCAACATAATGAGGAATAGCAGTCTTAATCTATCAGTGGTCCAGTCCAGGGTGCAAAACAACATAAAGGCTACGGCTAGTGGGAAAAAACCAGGCGCTAAAATAATACGAACTAAACATAACCAAAAAATGTCTCCAGTTATTTTTACTTTGTTTTTCTTTTCTTTCTTTAAGGTTCAGTTTGTGCAGCATCAATTTTGTTACTCAGCTGACATGACCTATGGTGGGGCTGACCTGCTTGTATGTAGAGGGGACAATGACACTGAAATTTTGGCTGATGAATACACACAATTATCACACTTAAGTAATGAATGATAGAGAAATTATGGGATTCAACTCAAACACACACACTGCTCTTCCTACAACACTCATAAAAGCCTCAAATCAACCTCCTTCCTTTAAATTATTTCTCATTTCCTCTTTCTCTCTCACATGTGAAGTTTTTCTTATCTTTCCTTCATTATTTACTCTCCTTCTGTTTGTCTGTCTGTTTTTCCTTTTCTTTCAGTTTATCTATATAAACATGCTTATCTTCTATTTTTTTATTTTTCTTTGTTCACTCTTCTATACTATACTATCCTTCCTTTTCCTTCCATTCCTCAATTCTTAAAGCTCCTCTAGCTTATTTATTTATTTATCCTTCCACTTTTCCATTTTTATCATCCTAAGCTGCACCTATTCTATTCTTACTACTTTCCTTCTATTCCTCTTAGATTCTTGGCCTTCTATCTCATCATTCAGATTTGCCCTGTGTTTCTTGTCTGTTCTCTGGCTTTCTCCTCTCCCTATCTTCCTTCCCCTTCACCACTTTTCTCCTCCTCTTAATTCATCCATCTTTTATTCTATTCCTTTTAATTCCTCCTCTCCCAGCCTTCCTTTATTACTGTTTTCTCTTCCATTCCTCTCAGTCCCTCCTCTCTTTAACTCTCCACAAGTTCTCACCACTCTAATTTTCCCATCCTTCCCTCATTACTGCTTCCTCTTCCATTCCTCTCAGTCCCTCCTCTCCCAAGCCCACCACTCTCATCCTCTTCTGCCTCACCTGTGGACCCCTTGTGCGAGGGTGTGCTGGAGCTGTCGAGAGAGCGCTGACTCAGTAGCACCACACCTCCTGCTGGGTTGGGGCTGACTGAGGCGCCCGGTGAAGCACGGCCCAGCTTGGGGGACTGGGAACCGCCGCTGGGGACCTCCCGGTGTGACTCTCGGCTGGCCTGGTGGGAGATGCAGGGGTGGTGATGGGGAAGTGAAGAGTGGTGTGTGGAGGTTTGGTAGTGTGTGTGTTGTTTCTGCCGTTGTATTCCCAGCCTTTGCTTCACTTCACTGCAATGTAACTCTTTCCAATCCTTTACAGAGATGCTCCTCAGTACTAAAGCAACTCCTGTGACTGTGATGGGGAAGTGAAGAGTGACGTGGGTTACGGACTGTTTCTGTTGTTGTATTCCTACCTTCGCTTCACCTCAGTGCAATCTAAACCCTTCCATTTCTTTACAGAAATGCTCCTCAACATTAAGGCAACTCCCGTGACCTGCAGCATGCTGACCTTACTCACGGGGGTGTAGAAGGCGGACTGTGACCTCTGTGGAGACGTGGCCGAGGGTGGGGCAACCTGGTGGTGCCCTGGACTCACCAGGTGATGGGCTGTTGACGACACATACAAGGGACCGCTTATATGAGGCTTCTTACCCACTGCAAGAGAGAGAGAGAGAGCCGGCTCTGTCACCACCACCACCACCACCAGCACCTTGGGGACCTCCACGCTGAGGGTTTGCAGGGCCCCTAAGTCTTACAGGGACCTCACCCTGACCTGCATCTCACTGGAGGGTTGGGACACAACTCTAGGGGTTTGTGTGCCACATTCAATGCTGTCTAATTACAAACAGGGAGTTTGTTTGTTATGACCTGTCTTTGTTTGCTATTCAAAAATTTAAAATTTAAAAGGTTTGTTTACATTCCTTTAAGACAAAGAAATGTGGAGATTTTAAAGAGATGCTTAATATTTTTTTTCCTTACAATTTGAAGTCTTTTGACAATTTTTAGAATTTGTATTTACTGATAATACACTAAAGGGAACACATATAACAAACAAAGTGATGAAGGTAGAGAACAGAAGCAAGAAAATTCCAAAACTATTCTGTATCAAGTTAAGTGAGAAGTGAAAGTACACACCGGGAAGGATCTGTGTTTGCCTCACTGCTGCACCCAACATGTGCAGACTCAGAGCTATCCTGTCCCCTCCTGTGGCATCTCCAGCATTGAGGCTGGGAGCCTGACTAATCTGGCATGTGTTGGTATAACGTTTTGTTCCTACATGAGATGGCCAATCTGACCCTGTCCTGTCCCTCCAGGGCTCACCAGTGGCACTGTCCTGAACTGAGAGTAGTGCAGACCAGACTTGTGTGCTGAATGATTACTTAAAGCTAATTTTGAATAATAAGATGTTTCAATCAGTACTCATGACCACGTGGAAGTCTACAGTATTGTGCACTAATATAAAACCTTAATGAACGAGTCCTCACACTGACCACCTGACACTGGGTCACCTTCCAGTATGTCTGTCACCAAGCAGCTTGGGGAACACTGCTGCTTCCTTAATGCATCAGGACTCTGTCATGGCTGTTGGTGCCAGAAAGACGTCCATCATTGCTGGAACTACTATATCTGAGTTCCCACAATGCTGCGCGATGCTCCTATGACGCCCCAGCACTCAGACAAGCATGTATCCTTGATCCAAGTGTACAGTGCAGGGGCAGTGTGAACCAATCTCCCAGCTGCAAGTCACACTTGTTCCTGTCGCCATCACCGAACAACTCTGATTCCAAACTGACCGCCTCCAACAGTTAAATATTTGGTCAGTCGATAACACTATGTATGCTAACAAATATGAATTTTGAGTACAAGGGTGACATCTGGTGGCAGATACTAAAACTGTACTGAGCCATACTGTAGTTTCAGGCATTTTGAAATCCTCCAATATCCTACAGCAAAAAGTAATCTTACAGGATTCACTACTTATGCTAGAAGAGTATTCCTACAAACAACACAGTACTTTACAGGGAAGGGTTACCACAACTACACAACAAGAGTGAGAGCAGCCACAAGGGTCCTACTGAGGCTACAAAGTAATGAAGGGAGCAGTGTTACGGAGGGCTCAGGGGCACGGGTGGTGGGGGGAGGGGGGGAGCCACACTGTCACTACACTACACACTGCTGCCAGGGTCATGCAGGCATGGCACCAGGGCTGGGGTGTTTCTCAGTTCAGGGGAGGAAGACAGTGAGTGGGGATGACAGGGTGGGGAGGTGCAGGAGGTGGTGGTGGTGGTAGTGGTGGTGGCGGTGAAGGCTCTTCTCTCCCTCAATGCAAACAAAACAGCAAACAAGCAATATGAGACTGTTTACCAGGAACTGTTTAGAAATTATGATATTTACATGACTTGTAGTGGAGAAATAAGTATTATGTTATGTTACTTGACTTTTTACTTCCTGGTAAACAGTAAAATATATATTATTGACAATAACAATAAAATAATTAAAGTCATGAATAAAGAAAGCAGAAATTACTCAAAGTATATTGTATCATATTTGACTCCTGACTGGAGGCAGAGGCACTGAAAACTGAACAACTCTACCGCTACTCTAATTCAAAAAGCAAAGAATCAAATATCTCTTGTAGAGTAAAAAATACTAATAATTTAATCAACAAAGCACAATTACAGACCAACTTTGCAGTGTAATGCATTCACTAGAAAGCTCCAATGATCTAAGAATTAATAACAGCTTCCTTCTTTCAAAACTCAGGCTGGCCTGAGTGTGTCCCAGACCTGTGCAGCACCTGTTATTAGTCCTGCTGTTAGTGCTCCTGGTTGGTCAGGTAACACAACTCCACACCATTAGAGGCATCTGCCATATTTCACTCCTAACTCATCACACACACACACACACACACACACACACAACATTTATGACTTGTTCCCCTTACTTCCTGCCAGCTTTCATCACAACCTTTACAAGAAACCTGTAAATTCTCAATCATAAGCACACACACCTACCAAATATTCCTTTCCTACCAGACACAGCACTGATATGACTGTAGCTGTGTGCTGGCAGAATAGGACCAAGACACCATCACACACACACACACACACGCCATCACCAAAACACAAAGGCACACTCACAAGAGACGTCCGCATGCATGACTGCCTGCCGCACATCTTCCATCAGGCTAGTGGGGGAACGCTTGCTGGGGCTGACGTCGCGGTCCAGGCGTGGGGAGGGCCCCTCTCCCTCCACCTCCCTGCCGTTACCAATGCTGTGGTGAGTGAGGCGATGCAGTTGTGGGCGTGTGGTGCAGGAGAGAGGCTGTATACTTGTTTTTTTTTTGGGGGGGGGCAAGCCAAGGAGAAAGAGACAAAGGGGCTGCAGTAGTAGTAAGTTGTGGGCGTGTGGTGCAGGAGAGAGGCTGTGTACTTGTTTGGGAGGGCAAGGCAAGGAAACAGTAACAGTGCGTGAAGAAAGGGCACTGTATGAAAAAGGCAAGGGGAAAGAGATAAAGGGCCAGTAGTAGTAGTAGTAGTAGTAGTAGTAGTAGTAGTAGTAGTAGTAGTAGTAGTAGCAGTAGTAGCAGTAATTCAAGGGTGAGAGGAGATCAATATTCAAGGAGGAGGTGACAGCGTGGTGACATCTTGAAACACTGGTATGCAGAGAACACACCTGACACACACACGCACACATACACACATAAATATTTAAGACTCCTAACTTTTATACCAGTGTTTATATGAAAAATTTATGAAACTGGAGACCTTAACAATTTATGAGTTTAAGTTATATCAGACATTTAAGTTGACAGAAAAGCTTTATCAACACAACAAAGGCAAGGTCCTCCGCAGATTGAATGCCACACAGTTCCAGACTCATCACTCAGTCACTCGGGAAGGTTTTCACCACACGGCAGGAAAACTTGTGAGATGACAGTCTTGCCCAGCGGCACACCATACAAATCAAATGGGCAAGATCCTTCTCTAGTGTTTGCTTTCACTCTACTCCCCAAGTTCAGAGATTATTGGAAACTCTTGGGAGGGAAGGAAGGAGAGGAAAGTAAGACCTCCTCCTCCTCCTCCCTTCCCTCCCTTGTTCTGTACAAACACTATGCACAGTGACAAGAGGCAAATGGTTGTGGCAATTGGCTGCAACTTTTGGCAATGTTCTGAGTGAAGGTTCTCAAACGTGACAGGTGCAGTGGCTTGATAATACTTACGAGTAAGAACATAAAATGAGGAAGCAGCAAGAAGCCATCAAGCCTACACATGGCAGTCCCCATACAAAACATACCTAGGTGTTATCCCATCCAGCTGACACATAACTCACTGCCACAACCAGCTGCCTCCTGTATGAGTCCAAACACTACTGGGATAACTGTATGAATCCTTGCCACACACACTATGTACACCAGAGAATCTTGCTACTCGCTGGCACACAGGAAGCAGAGAGTGTGTGCTGGAGCCACTCATCAGGGGGTGTGAGACAAGTAGATGTGGAGTGCATGCTGAATCAATGTGCAGTGAATCAACATTACCATCAACACTGATCATTATTTTATCTCTCTCTCTCTCTCTCTCTCTCTCCTTTAATTTCAGTCATTTCTTTATCACAGGGATAGTTTTGCAGCAGTCATCACTTTCTTTATCACAGGGACAATGATTTGCAAGGGTTTAATTTAAGTGCAACATTCCCTTCTGGATGTGCTCATGAAGGGGTGGCGTGGTGCGTGTGTGGTGTGCGGACAGCAGACACACACAACACACCCTGCGCCTTGGGATGGCTGACAGTGCTGTATTTACACGAGTCTGGCCACTGGGGAGCCACTACAGATATTTACAGGGGCAGGTGAGGTTCAAGAGGGAGTGTTTACAGGGTGGTTGAGGGCTCAGGGCAGGAGAAGGGAGAGGCAGGGATGCTATTTACACTAGATCAGGGAGAGGATGAGGTCTTTATTGTGACTTGGGATACATACTCATCTATCCCACACACACATACACATACACACAGACAAAGGTGGGAAGAATCTAGTATTACAGAGACAGAATGAGGCTGGATGTCTGATGGGGAACACAGAAACTGGTGGGATAGGGAAGAGGTTTGCAATAACAGAAACTACTTTGCCATAGATGTCTACATAATAGCAATACATAAGATGAAAAAATGAACAGTACAAGGAGTCTACATTGATGGAGAAAATAGAATAAATACAGAAAACAAACAAACAGGAACATAATATTGAAGGTTTACACTGCAACTACAACAAAGTAAATGGATGCACAAGAGGAAGAGATAAACAGAGACGAGGCAAATACATCAAGAAGGAAAGACTGGTAAATAAAGATACAGAAACATAACACTGTAGCTTTACACTGCAACTACAACAAAGTAAATGGATGCACAAGAGGAAAAGGTAACAAAGGGAAGGCAAATATATCAAAAGAGGGAAAGGATGGATAAATACAGATACACAGACAGAAACACAATAGAAGGTTTACACTGCAACTACAACAAAGTAAATGGATGCACAAGAGGAAAATATAACAAAAGGCAAGGCAAATACATCAAAAGAGAGAAAGAATGGATAAATACAGATACAGAAACATGGCCACATCTAAATAGCTCTGGCCATGTATACTGTAACAAGGTAAATAACACACACACACACACACACACTTATCAGACATTCCACCATTTCTCCAAGCATTCCACACACTCCAAAGCCATTCCCTGGACACTCCACACCTCAATCCATCACTCCATATCTGAAAGGCCAAAATCCCCAGGCAAGTCACTCGTTTCAAATCATGACACTAGTCCAAATTCAGAAACACTTTGCTCTTTCACCGCGACTATTTTCAAAGGCCACAGAAACGATTAGCCGGGTTCTCAAGGGTGTTTCTCCTGTTAATAATGTAGAAATCTTGTTCATCTGTTGCTGGAACTATAAAAAAACGTCCCTGAAAACCCGTGTCACTTCAACCGGAGCCTTTGGAAAGTAGTGGAGGTGTGGCGTAGAAGTGTTTCAGAGTGCAAGGTCCCACAACACAACAAGACACACCCCAGAAACATACAAACACCCACACATGCAGATAATTCACGGGAAGGGGAATCAGATGCAAATAAAGGGAGGGTGGGAGGGATGGAGGGGTTCTAGTGGTGGGGAGCAAGGAATGGGAGGGAACAGGAGGGAATGGGGAGGGAATGGGTGCTCTGGGATTGGGTTACCTGTGCTTGTTTGGGCAGCCACGGGCCACACCTGTACACCGCCTCACTGCATTGTGGGTAAAGTGACTCAATGTAAAAACAGGTGAGGAAAAGTAATGTCAGGTGAACACAGGCGAGAATTATAATGCAGGTGTTCTTAGCTTGATTTTTTTTTCTTTTTCTTTCTTTTTTTTCTTTTACTGTTCTTCCTCTTTCTCTCCTCTAATTTTTTAATTCCTTTTTCTTCCAAAATTTTTTTTACTCATTTCCTCTCTCATTTTTCTTTTCCTTCCTCATACTTTTCTTTGTTTCTCCTTTCCTGTCTCATAAGTTTTCTCATCTACTTTCCTCTCCCATATTTTTTCTCCTTTCTTCCTTCCTTGCCCTCAAATATGTTTCTCTTTTCATTCCTACAAATATCAGTAAAGCAAAATTTGTCTACATATTTTTTTTGTTGACAAGTTTACAAGAAAAATGGTGTTTTAACTGCACATAAGTCTCTGCCTCATCAATTATTAAAACTCTTGCTTTGGCTTCTTTGTTTGGGATTTCTCAGCCTGGTGTGTGTGTGTGTGTGTGTGTGTGTGTGTGTGTGTGTGTGTGTGTGTGTGTGTGTGTGTGTGTGTGTGTGTGTGTGTGTGTGTGTGTGTGTGTGTGTGTGACAAGAGTTATGCATGTAATTGTAAGATGTATACAAGTGTGTGGGTGTGGTGTGCGTGAGTGTGCGTGTGTGTGCCTCACCTCTCGGCCAGCAGAGCCTTGAGCTGCTCGGCGAGGCTGTGCTGCTGTGGGGTGCGGCTGGCCAGGTGAGCTGCTAGACTCGAAGATTCTGATATCTCGGCCCTGTTCACTGGCAGGACGCGTGCCACGGGGGGCGGGTGGCGGTATGGGATCTCAGGGCGGGAGTCATGGGGTGGGGGGGGAGCAGCACCCTCAAAGACCCCACTGCCCCGGGGGGTGGACTGGCTGAGAGGGTGTGGGGGCATGAGAGGCTGTCTAGGGGGCTGTGGGAACTGTTGTGCTGGGGGTGGATGGTATGGTGGGGGTGGGGTGGGGTGGTGGTGGTGTGGGGGGAGGTGTGCGGCCATGGCCACACCCCCAACACCTGCCACGCCCCCCATGGCCTGGGAGTAGGAAGGGGGTGGGGGTTGGTGTGGAGCCTTGGTTGGGGGGACTGCACCACTACTGGGGGATGAGGCAGGGGCATGGGTGGGAGGGTGGTGGGTAATGGGGGTGTCCTGCAGCAGGGGGGGGTTGTCTGCTGCCATCACTGCTGACCTCCTGCTGCTGTGGTCCTCCTGGTGGTGGTGGTGGTGGTGGTGGTGCTCTGCTGAGTGTTGCTGCAGGAAGGCTTGCTGCTGCTGTTGCTGCTGTTGTTGTTGCTGCTGCTGCTGCTGCTGCTTCAGGGCTTCTGGCAAGTCGTCGTCCAGGCTGCTCTCATCCAAACTCTGATCCTGTGAGGATGTGAGGAGGCAGGTCAGTCTGGGAGGGGGAGTGGACTGTGGAGTGAAGAGGGGTCAGAGGTCAGAGGAGAGATAAGGGAGAGACTGGAAGAACAATGGGGAACTGGGGAGTAAGGGAAAGAGGCTTAGGATAGACCAGAGGAGACTGGTAGAACAACACAGCTTGGAGAATTAGAGGTAAAAATAAGTCATGAAGAGGAGGAGACTGTTTAGGATGAGAGGAGGTGAGGGTTCTCTATCCTGTAGGGACACAAAAATCACCTAGAATACTGTCAGGATGAGAGGAGGATACTGTCAGGATGAGAGGAGGTGAGGGTCAGAGCAGATCAGAGGGAAGACTCAGGAAATGACACAGGTCAGAAGATCAAAGACACAGAACAAAGCCAGGTGAAGAATATTGCCAAGAAAGTGACAGTTCTCTATCTTGTAAGCATAGCAGTGAGTGTGGCACTGACCTGGCTGCTGGCACTGCTCATGCTGGTGGTCTTCTTGAGGGAGGGCAGGTGTCTGTTGGCCAGGCCACCGCGAGAGGCCAGCTCCCCCTTGGCTCGACTGGCGGACACGTCAAGCAGTTCATGGGGCGGTACAGCCTCGTCCAGCTCCTCTTTGACAGGCAGCTGTGGACCATGGAACCAGCTGCACCTCTTGGATGGACACACACACACACACACACACACACACACACACACACACACACACACACATTCTCCATTTCCAATTTCATAGCAGCTTAATTCTTCCTCATTTCACTTTTTTCTCTTTCTTTCAGCCTCTCTCTCTCTCTCTCTCTCTCTCTCTCTCTCTCTCTCTCTCTCTCTCTCCCCACTTCTTTACTGTCTCAAAATGTCCTTTCTCTTAATAGTTCACAGTCACAATATTCACACACACAAACACACACGCACCACTTCCCACCAGACCAAACAACCATTAATCCTGAGTGTTAACAAGCAACCCACCTTCCACCAAACACAAGGGGAACAATGAAGCAGATTAGAACTCAAGTCGCGTTACCACAAACACCAATGGCAGTGATAACAACAACAATAACAACAATACCAGCATCTATCTCCTGTTAATACCACAGCTACGATATCCTACCTCTTCCACAAGCAATACACAATGACTCGGTGGCAGGAAAACTAAGGCTGAGATGATACAGTGCTAATAAGTCTCCTATGTTTGGACTAAAGGCGTTATTCTCTCTCTTGATGCACAGTTGAAATTTAAGAGTGTTTTCATATTCCTGGTTAAGGGTATATAGTGCTGTCAAATCTACTGTGTTTGGATTTGGCATCTTAATCTCTCTCTGAAGATGTGTAGTTCAGATATGTGTTTAGTTCAGATATGTTTTTTTTTTTTTTTTTTTTTTTTTTTTTCACTTTCCTGCTTCAGTCTAAGTGTTTGTATCATCTTGCTAATGTGTCTCTTTTTGCTACTTAGTTCTTCCACCACCACAAATTGATTAATGAAGACATGGAGCTGAAATATAAGAGGTTTTTCCAATTCCTGCTTCAACCTACGTGTCTCTGTCAGCTTCCCCATCTGTCTCTTTTGCTACCCAGTCTCTGCCACCAAAAAATTATTAATGCTTTTTTTTTTCACTTTTACAATTACAACTCCAACTCACTCCTCTGCACCTTACCAATGTGGAGAATGCCGGGGTGGTGCTGCGACAATAAATGTACAGTTAATGCCGAAGGTGAAGATGCTAACACTCCACCCCACCAGGTAAATTCCACAAGCATCCATCACCACTCAATCATCACCTGTCATCACCACCACCACCGCCACAGCCAGTACCTTCATTCCCTCATCAGTGTCATTACCAATTAAGAAACACCATAGCATTGTAATAAATAAATGAAATAAAAAAATGTTACCTGTATCAAAAGAAACAGATTTTACAATTGCAACTTCCAATTAACTTCAAAACTTCCTCTTAATATTATCAACACCACCACCACCACCACCACTACTGCTATTACTACAACTACTACTACTACTACTATAACTACCACAACTGCCACCAAGACCACCACCACCACTACAAGACCCCAACAAACCAACATACCACCATCACAACTACACACCACCACCACCACCACCACCACACCTACCTTTCTCTCGACAGTGTTGGCCTTATCCCCCTCCGACGTGCCTGGGTCTGACGTGTCGGTGTCTGATATATCCGGGTCTATGGTGCACAGGCCAGGCTTGCGGGGGGGCTGCGGACACAGGCGGGGCGGGGCGGGGCAGGGTTGGGGGGAAGGGAGGACGGGGTCAAGCAAGCGGTGCACGTCAGCGGAAAGGGAGAAGGGTTGGGGTGTGTTGGGGAGGTATGGTGTGTGGAAAGATTGCTACTTAACCAGTATGCCAGTTAACCAGCTAGCCTTCCCTCACCTCCTCCCCCTCCCCCTCCCCAATACACACTAAAGCAATACTGGGCAGTGTCAGGGATATCATTTTATACAAATTTCTACAGTTTACACCTCTTTTTTTTTTCGGGTCTTTATATACGGTGGTGTCCGCGTGTCATCCCGGCAACATGTGGCTTGAGGTGACGTCCCGTGTGTGTGTGTTTGATGTAAGCACACGTGGGTTTGTTGGGACTCTGCAGTTCATGTTACCAAAGATGTACACAAAGACAAGGTAGGTTTGACAGGGTATCAACATGGTATCATTGTAGTTATGGCAGCTTGCTTTCACCACTCTAGCTTCTTGTACATTATTCACTAGCTGTACTAGACGTTAATGCTGTTTGTATCCATGACTATTGTATTGGCAGTATTGTTTTTATACTGGTCTGCAAAACAACTACACTTTACACTGCCTGGGAATAGTTACTACACACACCTACAACATTTTTTCCGTTTTCTTCTAATGCTATGACGCTACACAAGCAACACAAAACTAGACAGGGAAGACTGTGTACTATGCCCATATAATCTTAAGTCAGGCCACTATGGAATGTCCTCCAGTATGCAAAATAGATGCAAGTTGGCTGATAAAAAATATAATAATCGAACACAATTCTCGCGGTAAGCAAAGAGCGTCTGCTTCAAATTGAGGGACTTCAAAAACAAGGCACTTTGGGGCGCACGCCAAAGCCACAGCACGCGCCACAGCACAGCAGCAGCAGCAGTAAGGGTGCGGCACTGCTGACTGTAACACAAGGCTGCTGCTGTGGGTAGGTGTGGGCGGGTGTGGCGGGCTGTGCGGGGCTAAGACGTTAAAGCAAGCTGGGGGCGGGAAGACAGACAGTGTTAGTCAAGACGCTACAGCACCGCAAGACACAATACATTTGTTTCTCTCAGCGCCATTACAGTTTGTCTTGCTTCATACACACACACCAGTATGTCTGAGGCCAGTCAATCACATCAACTTGTTCTCCTTCACTTAAAACGAAATGTGCTGACAAAAATTCCTGCCACTGCAAGTCTGTGATTAGTGGAGACAAATTTCTTATTATGATCTAGTTCACCTAAATCTCTCAGCACAGATGAAATTTCAGGTTTCCTCTGACAGCTTAACACAATGGCATGGCAGCAATAGGGTCACACAGCGAGGTTTTCACTCCCACTTATGAAACGCTGAATTGTGTTACGAAGACGCATAGACACACAGCAACGGGCATGAGGCCTACAGTACTACAACACCCTGCCACTGCCACTTCTATTTTTGTAGCTACATCAAAACTAAAAGAGAGGAATATCTGTGCTTTTATGACAATCCAGTACTGGAAGCCTGCATTGCAATATCACAACAGTTCAAGGTTTGTGGTCTGACAGCCCCACAAGGAACACACTCCCACATGTGTGTCTGTTTACCTCCTGTGGTCTTACGGGATTGAGTCTGGCTTGCATTGCACCATCTAACATGAAATACCGATACAGCTTTGGCTGAATTTACATATACTGTTTGCGTATTTATCCTCTAATTTTGAATTATCATTTTGGCTTTCTATTTGGAGGGTGGCAACATCAGTAAGACCTTCTCTTTCATATTTTTCTTTAATTTTTTTCCCTTTTTCTTTTCTCTTGTAATACACCCCACTGATTAAGAGCTCAATTTGAAAACTACACCAAATCCTTGTCTCCAGTGTGTGCGTCTGTGTGTGTGCGTATGTGGCAGTGGGCTGTGGGTGAGGACACACACACTAAGGGGCAGCTCTGTCTATCAGGTTGCCAACTCTTGTTGTGGGGCTAATGGAGAGCTAAGGGGGTTGGGTCAGCACTCGCGGTGCCTCGCCGGGCCAGTACTAGAGGGGGGGTTGCTGTGTTTATGCTCCTACTGGGCCCAAACGGAACAGGAAGGACACAACACAACAAGGGAGAGAAGACGAAGGGTTTTTAGTCCTCGGTGAAATGCTGATGGTGTGTTTGGGTGTTGTGACGATGAAGGAAATGGTGAAAATAATGAAGGGAGAGACAGAGATATGGAGAATGATGAAAAGAGGGAGGAATGAAGGAGAAACAATGATGGGAGAAAAGATGATGGATTTTAAGATGAGTTCAGGTGTTGTGATGAAGGAAATGGTGAAAATAATGAATAGGGAGGGACAAAGATATGGAGAAACATGAAAAGAGGGAGTAAGGAAGGAAAAACAATGATAGGAGAAAAGATGCTTGCCAAAATACTGATGGTGAACTTAGATGGTGTGAGAATGAAGGAAATGATAAAAAAAAAGATGAATAAGTGAGAGAAGGAAAAAGAAAAATGAGTAAAGGAAAGAGGGAGGTTGAACACAGAAGAAAAAAGGGAGGAACAAGAGCCAAATTGGAGAAAAGATGAATTATAAAGAAATCCAATAAAAGGAGAAAAGACAAAAGATAAAGATAAACAGGAAGGTTGAACACGCAAGAAGAAAAGAGGAAGAAAGAAAAAGACGAAGATGGAAGAAAAGATGAAGAATGACGAAATTCAATAAGGCAGGAAATTTAAGATGACTCAAGAAAATGGGAAGGAAATGAAGTTCTTGTCAAAAGTGAACAAAACAATATTAATAAGTAAAATATGGCACCAGAAGACAACGGATTCAGTAAATATATAAATAATCTGAAAGTGCAGTGAAATCTGGTACCTTGAAGAACACAAATAAGTCAAATAAATAAAGAAATAATCATTACAAAGATGTGCCAATGAGAGTTGGTGCAAAATAATCAAATATATAAAATCAAATAAATATAAATGAATAAATAAATTACAGATTATACACTTGTACACAGATTCAAGACACCGTGAAATTTAGTACCAATTGCAGTGCCGATAAAGAGAGAGATAAACAAATGAAAAGAACATACCTTATAGTACATTATATTCTTAAATTTAGCATCCATTCCAGTGCCAGAAATAAAGATCACACATTATATACTACTATAAATTTAGAATATCATAATTTACTGGCCCCTTTCCAGCTCCAGTAATATAACAATGCAAACTGTTGATGGGTATAGCATTTGGACAGGCAGGACCAATTCATCACATTAAAGGAAGGAAGGAAGGAAGGAAGGAAAGAGAAAGGCAAGAGATGATAAAATGGGCAAATCAAACAAGATAACAAATTTCAAGGAAGGACAGAAGGATGGAAGGAAGAAAGGGAGGATGGATGGAAGGAAGGAAGGAAGGAAAGAATGAATGAAGGAAGGAAGGAAGGAAGACAAGAGAGATAAAATGGACAAACCGGATAACAAATTTCAAGAAAGGGCAGAAGGATGGAAGGATGGAAGAAAAGAAAGGAGGATGAATCAAAGAAAGAAATGAAGGAAGATATGATCAAATGGACAAGCAAGACCAGATAATACACACCTTAAGCTCCCCTGGCACTCAAAACTAACTAAACCGCAAGACACGAATGCCAGGTGTGAAAAAAAAGATAATGAAAAAATAAATGGTAAATAAAAAATAAATAAATAGATCTATTCTATTAATCAGGCAGACAACTCCCATTCGGTAAAAATCAAATGATGAATTAACTAAACTTCACCAGCAGTGCAAACTCATGGAATGTTATACTAAAATGAATGGGGGAAGGGGGGAAGGGGGAAGGGGGTCGTTTATTCAAAAGCCCTACCTATGCATTTATATTCTAACCATTGCCATCATTAAAACTCTATAAAAAGCACCTCTCTCTCTCTCTCTCTCTCTCTCTCTCTTGGGTACTAAAATAAAACAATGAGCAGAATGATGTTTTCTTATCTTCTATCCTACAGCCATCCTTCATTATCCATGGATCTAAGTAACAGAGAGGCCCATGAGAGGCAGCCTACCTGTGCTCATCACTTTTTTTCTCATTTATTATTTTTTTTTTTAGTTTGTTGACAAATTAAATGTTTGTAACCATATATGTGCAGTTTTGGGCACTCAGAGGTGTTGTTAATGGGGGCACTAAGTCTCCATGGGTGTGTTTGTTACCTCACCTCTGTGGATAACAAAGGATCACTGTATATCAAAACGTCTGTGGATATGAATAAATAAATAAATAAATAAAGAAATAAATAAATAAATAAATAAATAAATAAGAAATAAAAAAGATAAACTCACACATCATCACCACCACACACCAGTGACTAGCCACTATCACAGTTACTTATGATGTTAGTTAATGGTCTGTCTTATTCTACACACTGGGGGAAGAATGATCACCCTGGGATAAACTGTATGCATTCCATCCCTGACAGTCAGTAGTTAGTTAATTCGCCTCACTTGTCTTGACTGTGTTTGGCGTTTTTTTCCCTCAATCTCCAGCATCCTCAGTGTTTTTTTTTTATTTATTTATTTTTTTTATTATTTATTTTTTTCCTATTTTTGTTTTCCCTGATTTCTTTGATGGTCTGGTATCTTCAGTGTTTTTTGTTTTATTGTTTTTTTTTCCCATTTTCGTTTTCATCTAGTCTCTTTCTTGGTCTGGTGTGTGGTTTTACTATTTCCCCTTCACTGTTTTCATCACCTCTCGTCTGAGTCATAAAATACACCACTTAAGTCCTGCATCAGTTGTTATTCACTAAAATAGGTTGTGCACAGCTGGCAGGAGACTGAGGGAGCCCACCAAACACAGAGGGACTAATGAATACTCGTTAACTGTCTTTCCTTGCCTTACACACAGCACAGAGTCATCCTAATACAGCAGCCTGACCTAACACAGCAGTCTGGCCTAACACAACCCCACACACCCACCCATCCGTCCCCCAGACACTCAAAACACCAAGGCTTAGATGGAAACTTTGCCACCGTGAAGACCAAGTTCTGTTTGGTTTTGTTTGGTGTGTGTGAGATACGAGGAACGTACGTACATACATCCAGTTGCTGCTAACTATATTTTGCTGAGTGATTGTTGTCTTTATCTATTTATTCATTTATTTATTTATTTATTTTATTTTATTTTTTTTTTTGTAGGGGATAATTCTTTTTTTTTCATGATATATATTTTTTTCTTTCTTATAAGTCATTTTTATGTTTTTAGTGTTAATTGTCATCTTTTTTTATTTATTTATTCCTTTTTTTTTGTTATTTAAGTTAGTTCTTTCCCGTAGTGATGATTAAGTCTTTCTATTTTTATTCATTTTCTTTTATTGTACAATCCCACGCACCTATGAAGGCTTAACTTTTGGCATTTTGGGGAACCATAACCCATTACCCTTAAACCCAGGCCAGGATTCCAACCCATGCATCTGTGGACTCTCAGGCAGCCCAGCAAGTGCCTCACCACTGTGCCATGGCAGAGATGAACACCCGGGAAGGCACAGGACCTTATTCTGAAACATGTACACATCACACCTCCACTACTTTCCAAAGGCTCTTGTTGAAGTGACACATGAGTTTTTAAGGGCAATTTTTAGTTCTAGTGAGAGATTAACAAGATTTTTATGTTATTAAAGGGAGAAACACTCTTGAGAACCCAGCTAATCATCACAGTGGCCCTTGAAAGTACCTCCACCACTTTCCAAAGGCTCTCGCTGAACTAACAAACAGATTTTTAAGGATAGTTTTTACAGTTCTACTGACAGATTAACGAGATTTCTATGTTATTAACAGGAGAAACACTCTTGAGAACCTGGCTAATCATCTCTGTGGCCTTTGAAAATAGCCATGGTGAGTGAGCAGCGTTTCTGAGCACGGGTCAGTGACTGGATGTATGCAACTGTTGCTCTCTTGAACGGTGGACAAAAAGGTGTGGTAAAGAATGTACAAAGACCACAAATTCAAAGGGTAAATCATCATATCAAACTGTGGAGGAGTGTCAAAAAAGTGAAGACCCAAGGGGAGGAAAACATTGCATAAGTGGTGACGTAAAGGGAGGTAATAAAAAGTGTAATAAAAAGTGTATGGTCCAAGTTATATAGGAAATAATCAAGCAGTTAGTTAATAAGAGTAAAAATTGATAAGGATATAACTGAAGAGAGAGAGAGAGAGAGAGAGAGAGAGAGAGAGAGAGAGAGAGAGAGAGAGAGAGAGAGAGAGAGAGAGAGAGAGAGAGAGAGAGAGAGAGAGAGAGAGAGAGATTAAACTAATACAATAAGTTTAAAAAATAAAATCTAACTGAAGAATCATTAAAACGTATTAAAACTTACAATGAAAAAAAAAAAAAGTTAGTATTAGATGACCTTTCCAAAACACACATACGTTACCAAACCAGACAACCAATGAGAGGCAGGCAGGCTTCAAAACATGGATCACTGATAGGACCAGTTGAGAGAGCAAGAATACATGTGACAAACCAATGACGGTATGCACAACCTTATCCCGTCAAACCATGGAGAGGATGGACTGCATTCTGAAACACCCCTGCGACACACCTCCACTACTTTCAAGACTATAATTCAAGTTTCACAGGTTTTTACGGGTGTTTTTATGGTTCTAGTGACAGGTTAACATGGTGTCTGTATTATTAACAGGAGGAACACCCTTGAAAACCTGGCTTGTCATCTCTGTGGCCCTTGAA
The DNA here is from genome assembly GCF_035594125.1 of Scylla paramamosain. Taxonomy (NCBI): domain Eukaryota; kingdom Metazoa; phylum Arthropoda; class Malacostraca; order Decapoda; family Portunidae; genus Scylla; species Scylla paramamosain. The sequence continues at coordinate 2,113,028 of NC_087197.1, read as the reverse complement.
AATAGTAGTGGTGAGAGAGCAAAGCATTTCAGAATACAGGCAAACGACTGGTGATCGTAGTAACACAAAGCTGCCCAAATCTCAGTGTGTTTCTTTCCTTTTTCCTCCTTTTCCCCCCGCAAGCCACAACTGTTTCTTATCTCTCCACTCACCCAAGAAACAGCTGACAGTCGCTTGCGGGGAAAAACTGACAATAAAATAAATACACCAGTGAAAGAAGTATAAAAAAAACATCAACAAAGAATACCATAGCCTCAGATATTTGGCACTGGGGGTGTTTGGTGTTGTGGGGGTGTGGTGTACATTAGAGGGTGTTTTTGGTGTTTATGGGGTGTTTTTGTAATGTTTTGGAAGTGTTGTGTTGGTGTGCTATGGTGGAACAGGTGTTGGAGTAGTGTTGGTGTTTTGCAGGGTGTTGTAAAGGTGTGGTGTGGAAGAACATGTGTTGGAATGGTGTTTAGGTGGTGTTGAGAGTGTTTTCCATGGGGTCCAGTACCCTATACATATCTAACAGTGGTGGTGGTGGTGTGCTGGGGGAGTGGGGAGGTGCTGGGGTTGAACATGCCAAAGGAAACACACGAATGCCTTCATTTCATCTAATGCCATTCTGTGCTGTTCATTCCTCATTCCTCTACCAGTGTCAGGCCTTTGCTAGTTCATTCCAGAGACACACAGCAAAGTCAGGTACTATATAAAGGCTTGTGCACCAATATATACGTGAATTTTGATGGGTTTTATCATATTGCTGCCATATGATTGTGACGTGGTGCCTTCCGTTTTTAAATTATTCAGTCATTTTGGCGTGAAGTATTGAAAAGTCAGATACACAGGTTAAGGTAGCAATGTACAGTCGCGGCCAAAAGTCTCATAATGTGATGCTCTCCCTTCCACTGTGTTTAGCATCCTCCTTCAGTCTTGTGTCCTCTGATTTCCTTAGAATCTTTCACTTCTCAGGTTTTGTGGGGTGACAGGCAGCACATCAGAGGACTTACAGTGGAGATGAAATGGTTAAGTTAATAGGAAAGAACATCTGTATCTTCGTTTTTTCTTTTTAGTACCTTTTTTTTTGCTGTGTGCCGTTGCTCTACACCGCCGCCTCACTGTGGTGGGCGTGTGGCATGCAAGGCTTGGTGGTGGTGTTGCTTATTGACACCACACCTCCAACACAAACACCAAGCCTCGCCAACACCCACCGAATGAGACGACCAGTCCAGAACATGAACGAAAAGGAGGAACAACTAAAAAAATCCACTAAAATGTCATAGAGGGAACAAAAAAAGCAAGTTTCCTTTCTCAGCCATGAACTCAAAAAGACACAGTTTGTAGGTGACTCTCTATTGACTACTAGAGGTGCTGGCTATGGATGCACGCCTGGTCTATGCCATGCCCCAGACACACATTCCCTAAGTCACACATGCACTGGTAACTAACACTGTCCCAAGGCATTCCAGAACATGACGATTTTTTTTTTTTTACTTCTTCATATAACACAGTTTGTTTTTATCCTTTTTCCACCAGGCAGCCAATGGGGCTAAGTGTGTGTGTGTGTGTGTGTGTGTGTGTGTGTGTGTGTGTGTGTGTGTGTGTGTGTGTGTGTGTGTGTGTGTGTGTGTGTGTGTGTGTGTGTGTGTGTGTGTGTGTGTGTGTGTGTGTGTGTGTGTGTGTGTGTGTGTGTGTGTGTGTGGTGCCTTGTCTGGGCTGCCCTGTGTGGTACTGCCAGCTTGGTGTATAGATAGATAGATGTTTTTGTCTTTCTTTTTGATTCCATAATTGTTTTCTATAATCCAAAGTTTGTTTTTCTCTAATCTTTCTTCTGTTTTATTATTTTTTTTTATCTAATTCTCTCTTTGCTTTCTTTCTGTTCACTCATGATGAAAAGACGAGACAAATGGAAGAGAAAATATTAAAGCAGGCGTATTTTTCTCTAATCCTTTATTTTTTTGTCCAATTCTCCATTTTCTTTCATTTTTGGCTGGCTTGCTTTTCACCAACTGACAGAAAAGACAAGGCAAATGGGAGGGACGAAAAATAATGAAGTGTGTGTTCTGGAATGCCTCAGGAACCTGTCTCCTCCCCGCACAGCTCTCATTGGTGGGGGTATCACTCTTCCTTCCCTCCCTCTCCCCACAAAACTTCTCTGTCCCTCTCTCACATTCATAAATAACCTAACCTAACACCTCAACACTCGACCTAACGTATCTCGCTCTCTTGAATTCGTCAGACATTATGTGATACCCTTTATACAGCCTTGTATCCCTTTAACGTCACCTAACATTCTTTTACCATCCTTTAAACCCGCTATGAATCCTGTATACATCACTCAGCCAACCTTTCCTTCATCTATAGCCTCTTGGATCCTTTAAGCAGTATCTAACACCCTTTTACCTTCACTTACAGCTTCTCCAATCCTCCACACACCAGCTGTTTCATCTTACACATCACCCTGCTCCTCCCAGCCCCACCCTGCCCCTGCCTGCTTGCTTACCTTGGACATGGCTGCATTCTGGGCACTCTGCTGAAGGTTCCAGTAAGCAGGCTGGGTGCTGGAGTCTGTGGGAACCTGTACAGGGAGTCCAGCACTCTTCTGGGCCTTTGTCAGTTCATGTTCAAGTTGTATTACCTGTGGGGAAGATGAGAGGGTGATGGTTGTGTGGGTGTTACTGTTGTTGCTGTGAGAAGGGAGGGGGAAGGAGGGAAAATTTGACTGCTGTTGTGGTAAAAGGAAAGGTGATGTGCTTAGGGAGTGGTGTGTGTGTGTGTGTGTGTGTGTGTGTGTGTGTGTGTTTTACTGACCCGATCCTTGAGAGCCTTGACCAGTGCATTGTAGTGGGAATCCTTGTCCTCCAGCTGAGTGATGTGGTACTCCTCCCGGTGCAGGAAGTCCCTCTCTCTCCCCTGGTACTCTGCAGTGGCACCAGGACAGCAGGGAATGGCCACAGAGGGGAGGAAAGGTTAGTGTTAGTATTATTGTTACTCTGGGGTCATAACAGAGCTAAGTAACACTATAGTCTAAGCACACCATCATCAACATGCCTGCCATTCTTCCAGCGTCAAACCCAAACACTGATTCATGAACTATGGACGTTATAGTGTTTTTGGTTATGAATAAAGCTATTTTGCCCATTTCCCTGATGTATAGACACTACTCTTGTGCTGGCAAGTGGAAATGTCAATAGTAAGTTCCTCTATGTTGAAAATCCATCAGGCTAAGAGGAAAAACTTGGAATTTATGGTTGATTACAAGAGAACAAATTCTGAGTTGTGAAATGAATTAAAGGAACAAAGAAGCTGGAAATTCATGGAGTTTTCATCAGATGTAAAGAAACAAATAAATCACAGTGAAATCCTCGTCCAGCCTTACATGGCAATAAACTGCAATAAAGAACACAAGTCACACATACAGGTCCCCCATAGCTCACAGCACAGCCACGTCACCCATACACAGCCACACGCCACCCATACACAGCTACACATCTATCAGCTAAATACAGCCATACATCACTGAAACACAGCCACACATCACCCCTCACACAAGTGCCCAATAACTCACAGCACAGCCATGTCGCCCATACACAGCGACACATCCATCACCCGTACACACCCACACGTCAGCCAAACAAAGCCATACATCCCCCATACCTTTAATTATCTTCTTGGCCTTGGTGTACTTCTTCTCCAGCACAATGAACTGCCCCTGAGACTGTTCCAGCATGTCCTGATAAGTGGCCACCTCTGTCTCCTTACTCTGTAGCTTGGAATCCAGCTCTGCCATCTTGCCCTGCGCCTCCATCAGCTGCGCAGTGTACTGTGTGTTTTCCGTCACCACCTTTTCCATCTCGAGCAGCTGAGGGAAGCAGGAGTGAGGCAGGAGTGAGGCAGGAGTGGGTAAGAGTAATGAAGGAGAGGTGTAAGCCAAGAATGGGGTGTGTGTTCGGTAAGAATGTGTTGTGTGTGGGAAGGAGGTGTGGTAAGAAAGGGTGGTGTCTGTGAGGTGACGACTCAAATAGCTGGCAAGGTGTAAGGCAGGAATGGGGAATGTGTGTGTGAGAGAGGGAGAAGTGTAAAGCAGGGATGTGTAGTGTGTGTGAGGTGACAGAACCCAAATACAGTGACAGGAAAGGTTGTACTCAGAAAAGATAACACTGCAGGCAAGAGAACTGCGTGGAAACAAAAGAAAGGAAATAAGAACACAAAAACACAAGGGAAGCTGCAAGAAGCCATCAGGCCTACACGTGGCAGTCCCTGTATGAGACGGACCTATCTAGTATTCCTCCCTGTCATCCCCAATCATAAATCCATTTGATCTAAAAAAAAAAAAAAAAAAAAAAAAAAAAAAAAAGCGTCAATTGAGTGTCATAAAAAAATACCTTAAAAAAAATACAACTATCACTCACTCACTCATTCACGTACTTACCGACATCTTAAGCTTGGTAATCTCAGCCTCAGCAATGGCATTCCTGTACTGCACCTGTGTGGGGCGAGCGAGGGACGGCAGGGAGGGAGAGGAGAGCAAGAAAAGCCAGGTTAGGGATGTACACACTTGGCACCTACTGACTTAACACTACAATGAGTCACACAGAATCACATGGGTCTGAGTCTAAGGAAATGTAAGAATAGCCTGGATATTTAAGGGGAAAAACGATGACCAACTCTTAATTATATCTGATGTCTGAAGCTTCAATTGGTCTCTACAGTACAACAGCTAACTACATTACAAGAGCGGCACTAAGGAGCACACAGGCATAACTGCAAAGACGGCTAAACAGAGAGGGATTTACATTGTTCTATTAGCAGTGACAAGTATTTAACGGCTGGACTGAAGTACCCGAACAAGGCAGAAAAAACGCTATCACTTTATCAGGAGCTTACGTTACTGGGACTACAAGAATTGACCACTTTAAGTCCTTGTTCTATTAGCAGTGACAGGTGTTCAATGGCTGGAGTGATGTACGCAAAGGAGGCAGAAGCAATATTATCACTTTACCACTTCTAACTCCTCAATTATTGTTCTGTTAGCAGTGACAGGTGTTCAGTGGGTGGAGTGAGATACTTAAAGGAGCTGGAAACAATGCTATGACTTTATCTGGATCTTAAGTTACTGGGACCACAAGAACTGATCACTTTAACTCCTCCAGTCCCCTCTGCCAGCACCTCCACTGAGTGCCTCGGCTATCTTTCACCTTGTTCTCCTCCCTCCTCCTTATCATCTGCTTTGTCTGCTTATCTTTATTTTATCTTTCATTTCTTTTTCTTTCTCTTCCTGTATTTTTTTTTTTTTTTTTTTGCAGGATAGAAAGTATTGATGCACTATTGGAATGAAAATTATCTTAAGTTTTCTTCCTCATTTCTGTTGCCTATATTCCTTCACTTTCCTTCCTTCTGACTACCTCCTTCATCTATCCTTCCTCCCTCCTTCTTGACACCTCAATTATTCCTTCACCTACTTTCCTATTCACTTCCTTTATCCATCCTTCTCCTTGACACCTCATTCATTCCTTCATCCACCTTCCGACTCAATACTCCTGCATCTCTTTCACCACCTCCTGCATTCCTTCACCCACCTCCTTCAGTTTCAGCTTGAGCACCCCAACGTCATTGTCTGGGGAGGTGTCTGATGTGTCACCCTCCAGATCAAACACTTCTGGGGGTGGGGAGGAGGTGTGGTCAGGGGAGGTAGGGGGCGATCCCACCACCACCCCTCCGCCGTCCATGTAGCTTGGGTAGTGGTGGTGGTGGTGGTGGTGCGCGCCGGGGATGTCTTCCGAGCGAGAGTTTTCCTCAGATGGGGATGAGAGGGTGTCATAGAGGCCATGTCCTGTGTGGGGGTCGTAATCTGGACCTCCTAAAGCTCGGCGCCTCTCCTCTCTCTCTCGGTCAGCCTGCGGAAAGGAGTTAGTTTTAATTTCTCTCTCTCTTTCACATAGCTTGGGGAGGGTGAAGAAGTGATGGGAACTGTTTTCTTTCATTCTCTTCATCTTTTCTTTATATTTTCCTTTTTCTTTTTTATTCTTTTTTTTTTTAGTTAATAGGAGGTTGGCAAAAGGATAGAAAAGTATATGAGGTTGATAATAAGTTAGCTTACTCTTCATTTTCTCCTTGTGTTACCTTCATTCATTCAGGTTATCTTATCTCCTTCCTTTGTTTTTCCTTTCCCTTCCACACACCTCTCTCCAATCTCTCAAACCTCCACACTTCTCTCCTCCTTCACTGCCTTCCATACATCACCCCTTCACTTCCATTTGCCTCTCTCTCTCTCTCTCTTCCACACACCACCAACACCTCCCAGCATTTCTCTTTCACATCTCAAGCATCCATTACCACCAGTGTTTTGGTATCTTAGCCTTCTTCCACCTGTCTCTTGCTCTCACATCACCCACCACCACCTCCCTGTATCTCTCTGCCACGTCTCAACCATCCTCCTCCACCACCACCACCACCACCTCCTAGCATTACCTGAAGGGATTGCTTGATAAGAAGGGCCACCTCGCTGTTCTCTGGGTCTTTCTCCCTGCCGATGAGGAAGTGCACGCGTCCACTTGTGTTCTTTAGCACAGAAGCCGCGAAGACCTGCGTCACCCCCACCAGGCTCTTCCTGTCCACCTCGATGATCTGAGGGAGGAACGGTTAGATTGCTTGTAACCTAACCTAACCTACTCTTGTCCATTTTGATAGTCTGAAGAAATGTAAAGGGTGTTTTTGTAGGGATATCTAACCCAATCAGTTTTTGAGAGAGGGAGATTGTTAAATTGCTTGTAACCTAATGTAACCTAACCTAAGCTGTGAATTTAGAGTGTGTTATAGGGAGTGTTTGTAGCCCTAGTCTAACCTAACCTAACCTAACCTAAGCTCTCTCTCTCTCTCTCTCTCTCTCTCTCTCTCTCTCTCTCTCTCTCTCTCTCTCTCCCACCCTATTTCTCTATCTCACTCTCTCTGTACCTTTCACCTCTATCTCTCACTCTCCCACCCTCTCTCTCTCACTCTCCCACTCTCCCACTCTCCCTCTCACTCTCCCACTCCTCTCCCTCTCCCTCACTTACCTGGTCATTCACTTGTATCCTGGCATCCTTCTCAGTGGCTCCCCCAGGTGTGATGGTCTTGACGAAGATCCCCAGCTTCTCCACACCTGCGTCTGCCCCCACACCCATACCAATGATGCTGAGCCCCAGGCCGCCCTCACCTGGGGGACGGACGAGATGTGAGGTGGGGGAGGAGGATGAGGGGAGGGTAGGTTAGATAGGAGGGAAGGGTGTTAGATGGGGATGGGAGGGGAGAAAGTTGAGTTAGGTTAGATAGGGAGGGAAAGAGAGGAAGATAGGGAGTATGTAGGTTGGTTAGGGAAAAAGAAGAGAAAGGGAAGAAAGAATAGGAAAGAATACAAAAGATGAAGGGGAAAAGGTTAGATGGAGAGAAAAGGACATGCTGTAAGGAATAAAAGAAAGGGAAAGGGAAGATAAGGGAGGATAGGAATGGGAAAAGTTAGTTAACGATGGCAGGGAGAAAGGTACGTAGGCAGAAGGGGTAGAGAAGGGGTAATAAAGATAACTATTTGAGACTAAACACAAGACAACACAAGCTAACTCAAACCCTGAAGACCTGACCTGGATAAACACAAACTCACTCACTACAAACACTAAAAAGTACAACTAAGAGAGAATATTTAATAGAGAAGCATTTGGATAAGAGAAGAGGAAAGAAAGATAACTATTTGAGACTAAACACAGGATAACACAAGCTAAACTCAAACCTTCAAAATCAGACAGACAAATGAACACAAACATACACACACACACACACACACGCTTCAAACCACCAAGCCCACAACTCAGCCGACCTTTGATAATCTCCACGGGAAAGACATCCATCTTCTCCACCCTCTTCTCCAGCTCATACTCCGCACTAGCCGCCACAGGATCCACCTCGTCGTTCTTCCGATCATATTCGGTGACGGAGTAAGTACTGAATACCTGTGGATGAGTGGATGGTAAGTGGAGGGGTGGTGTGGGGTGGGGAGGTGTTCATGTATACTTAGCATCACACACACACACAAACACACACACATACCTGGACGGGCTGAGTGGAGAAGGTGAGACGGGTGGGTGGGTGGAAGGGAATGGTAATATCATCTTCCTCCTCCTCCTCCTCCTCTGGAATGCCGGGAACCTCCACCCAGAAATGACCGTCCTCCAAGTAGTGTACGCCATCCTCCACTAACACCTGAGGAGAGAGAGAACATAAGAACAATAGTAGTAGTAGTAGTAGTAGTAGTAGTAGTAGTAGTAGTAGTATATAAGAACTCAAGGTTGGTGCAGGAAGCCATCAGACCTACCCGTGGCAATCCCTATATGAAACTTGTCTGCCAGTTTCTACCTATCATCCCCATCCATAAATTTGCCTAATCTTCTCAAAACTCCCTAATGACTCAGCACTAACAACCTGATTACTGAGTCTGTTCCATTCATCCATAATCCATCTGAGAACCACTTCCTTCCAACCTCCTTTTAAATGTAACTTTCTCAAGCTTGAACCCAAAAGAAAGAAAATCACAAAAGCCATTCCCTGCACTCCCCCACACCCCCCAAGACTCCCCCACACTCACCTCCTTCACTCGCGTCACCTGGAAGGCCTCGCTGCCGGCCCCTGACCCTTCCGAGGAGTCATGTTCAGATGGCTCTTCCTCAGGACTTAGGGGGGAGGTCAAACTTGGGTCATAGGGTGGGGCAAGGTTGCTATCATACTCATCCCCCTGACCCGGCTTGGTGTAGTGGGGCGGCACGGGGGGCGGGGCGGCCTCCTGGGGGAGGGGGGTGTCCTGGGGGTGTGGGAGGTTGGGCACATTCTTGTCGGTGGGGGAGAGTAATAGGACGACTTCTTGAGCCTCCTCGTCTGACAGCACGCTCTGGTTCTCTCTGTGGGTGAGGGAAGATTAGCACTGGAATATTTCACTGCCCTTGCTATCTATTACTGCCCCCACACTTCACTACACCTGCCGCTGACACCTCTACTAGTTACTGACAATATTACTACCCCAACACTTCACTGCTGCCAATGACACCTCTACTAGGACAACATCACCACCCGACACTTCACTGCTGCTGCCAATGACACCTCTATGGGTTACTCAGATGTGGACCTAGATACCAAGCCACTTACTAATGTTACAACTGTCACATACACTTGTACACACACTCTGACTCATTCACTGCTCCCTGATGCATATTTCCTTCATTATCAGCCACTTTGAGATGTGTTTTCTTATTCCAAAGCTACCTGTTAACATTGTAAGGGCTAAGAATTGCAAAATCTATTCTTTTTCATCCCTTTCTTGTGGGTGTTTATAAAGTACCTGTATTTCTCTACATTTTTCTCAGTCGCTTCTGGCACGGTGTGGTAAGAAAGGGACAGTTATTTCAGCAGCTTTAGGGGTGGACAGTGCCTATGGGTATAAACAGCACTACTCATTCACTCACTCATTAACTAACCCACTCTTTAAACATAAATATGACAAATTAACTTTACGAGCTTGACTCAAATCCCATAAAAATGCAATTGGGTAAGAACACACTCATTCACTCACTCACTCACTCCCTCACTCACTCACCCACTCACCTTTTTCTACTCTCCACAATGCTGCAGGTTAACAGGTTACAGGTACAGGCAGGCAGGCAGGCAGGCAGGCAGGCAGGCATTGGGAGTAGGTAGGTAAGGAAACACAGTGTGGGTTAGTGCAAAGCTACAAGCCTAGAGAGAGAGAGAGAGAGAGAGAGAGAGAGAGAGAGAGAGAGAGAGAGAGAGAGAGAGAGAGAGAGAGAGAGAGAGAGAGAGAGAGAGAGAGAGAGAGAGAGAGAGAGAGAGAGAGAGAGAGAGAGAGAGAGAGAGAGAGAGAGAGAGAGAGAGAGAGAGAATAGGTACTAAAACAAGATTACAAAATAAAATACTAAAAAAACAGAAAAGTCAAAAGTAAATGTGAGGAAGAGAAAGACAATGAATGAAAAGAGGAAGAATAGAATAACAATTAAAAAAAAAGAGAAAATTTAGGGAAGTACAAAAAAAGGGACAAGAAAATGATGAAATCTTAAGAGCACTCTAGTACAACATTATAAGGGTGGTGTTACTGGCAAATCAAATCAACATCTTTCAAAAAACATCTAACACACTTATTATTATCATTATTCTCATGCATTTTGGGGTCCATTCACTCCCCCACTTTTTTATTATGGAGCCAGACACTTCTTTCTTCTCAAAACTACTCATACTGAAGGCAGGGAAGTGTCAAGGGCCTCACACGTTAGACAGACTTGCTACTACACACTCGAGGATCAACGCCACCAAAATGCTTCTCCCTTGACGCTCAGAGGCGAGATTGAACAGGGAAAGTTTGTGGTTATTGCAGTTAATCGTGACTTAATAAACCAATTACTGAGGGAGTTTAGTCAATGATACTGCGCTGTGGTGGAAAATATGATTACGGTGATGAATGCCAACAAAATCTGAGTAAATAGTAAATAAGTAAATGAAATAAGTAAATACA